>NW_026888176.1:0-9683 GCF_032173495.1 Musca vetustissima | reverse complement strand
ATATGGACAGTTCTAAAACAATAGTAATAAACAACAATACATGAAGTTGGGAGAAAACATCATTATTCGTCAAATCCTATTGTCTTTTGAAAAACTGTGGTTGCTGGTGGCGAATACGTATTCTATATTTTGTCTACGATTAACCCCATCAGTTGCGAATAAAATGCAGTAGGGAATAAACGGGTCGATGTATTCATTTTCGAAATAAGATGTATTTCTATTGCCAGAAAACCGTCCATATATTTGAATCTGACCACCTTATTGCTATTTTCATCGTATATTTTGGTTCCTAGATCAGTAAAAATGAACTATAAAGTTTTCGATGTTAGAAAAATGGGGTTTCGCTATGTTTTTTTAGATAATTTGTTTGTCGGATTTTGGTTTTAACAGTTTTTAAGGTCCTGTCCTCGCAATATATTTTGTAAAAACTCCTTTTTATTATTCTTAACATATTTGGAATGTTTTGAAGCCCCGACGACTATATTTAATTCTCTGATTTTGAGATTAGGACGATAAATTACCAAATATTAAATGAAATATTGCTGGAGAATGTATTGAACGTAAATATAAGAAAATACTCGCGAAAATATGCCGTGGTTTATTAGAATCGTTGCCAAATCACTTATAGTATGTCGTTACCCGCAATGGTAACTATAAAAAGACCAAACGTGTCCTATATAAAATGTTTTTCTAAAATAATAATAAAAAGCAAAATACTTTTTTGTGATAAACATTTTTGGGTTGTTATATATTTCAGCCGATATATTCGAGGCCAATAGGTCTTTCGCTGTGATTCTTGCAGAAATACGATCTAAATATGTCCACAAACGTACTCAATCATATATAATTCATGTTACATCTTTAGTTTGCTGGCTTTAGGCGTATATATTGTAAAATGTTCATATTTTTATTGAGGCAAAATACTTATTACACTCACTGTACATCTCCTATATATATTTTCGTCCGATGTTAAGTAAATGGTGCACTAAAGATGCATAGCTAGAACGATTGACACACTGAAGTTAATATAATTTGATCGCTGACAAGTTTTCTTGAAATCGGTTCAAATGTAGATATAGCATAGCTTCCATATATAATTTTGACTTATTCATATTTCGAATAAGTCAAAATTATGTTTTGTTTTTGATTGAGATTAAATTTTAAACAATGCATAGATTGCAGAATGACATGTGTAGCGATTGATGTTAGTCGGTTTAGATATAGATAAAGATCACATATTGAAGTTCGTTTTTATTTCAAAACAGATATACTGCACTTAAGACGTTCAGTGTAGAACATTATTGCATGAAATTTTTCCATAAATAAATGTTTAAATGAAAAACCAGTAAAGCAAGTTCAAAAAGTCGGACGGGGCCGACTATATGATACCCTATGATACCACTATGGGTACATACAAAAGTTGTACAATATGTTATGTACAATATCCTTTTTATAGAAAAAAACATAGCATGTTTGGAGGACCATTGAAATGGAATCGGACGGAATTAACTGTGTACATAGGTATTTGATCTGAATTAAAACAATCCATACACATACCAATCTGAAATTTATGAAAAATTGAATGCTAATGCTGCATTTACACAAAATTGGAGGAAACTATATACGGGAGCCATATCTAAATCTGAACCGTTTCAACAAAACTTCGCATACACCAATCTGGACCTAATTATGTAGTCTGTGCAAAATTTTGTCGGAAAACAATCGGACAAATATTGGGAAAATACGTGAAATCGGACGAAGCTATATATTTTACAATATCTAAAATCTGAGCCGATTCCAACAAAACTTCGCATACATCAATACGGACCTAATTCAGTACGCTGTGCGAAATTTTGTCTCAATCGCTCAAATATTAAGATGTTCAAAATATTTATTTGTCGTATTAAGTGTCATTATCTGTACTGACAATAACAAACAGTTCAGTTCTTCTCTTCATTTTCATGCTTTGTTGATAAACATTATTTACATCATAATTTTTTTTAAATTGTTGTCACTTTGCGAAAAAATCTGTTTTTTAGCTTTCAAGGAAAAAAATTACCAACATTACAGAAACAGCGATAAATTCAATACCTGCTATACTACAATCGCCAGTTACCAATCAGGAAGGCAGGAGAACAGATGGGCACTTCACACATTTTTAATATGATATTCAAAATTAACGTTGATAACATTAGCTGTGGCAGCGAAGTGCCACGGGTCCAGCTAGTTATGGTATAAAAACGACTCAACTCGAACTTTATCCACAAGTAATGCTCTTCTGCCCCATTCACCTTAAATCGGACGGAAATATATATGCGAGCTATATCTAAATTGACCCAATTTTCTCAAAACTTAACACTCGCCATTCTAGACTTAATTTAGGACACTATGCAAAATGTCGGGCAAATCGAAAGATATTTAGGAACTTTGGTGCACCGTTTACCTTAAATGGGACGAAAATATATTTGGGAGCTATATCTAAATCTGAACCGATTTTCACGAAATTTAGCACACTTCATTCTAGACCTAATTCAGTACTATGTGCCGAATTTGGTGCAAATCAAAAGATACATAGGGACATTGGTGCCCCATTTACCTTTAATCGGACGAAACTATATGTGGAAGCTATACCCAATTTTTAACCGATTTTCTTCAGTTTCAACAGGGCTTGTCCTTGGGCCAAATAAGTGACATGTGTCATATTTCATTCCAATCGGATAATAATTGCGACCTGTACTTTGTTTACAATTTAACATCTACAGACGGACGGGCGGACATGCATAAATCGACTCAGAAAGTGATTCTATGCATATTCTCAAAAGGATCCATGTGTCTTTCTCGTTTCCTTTTGCCTGTTACAAACATGTGCACCAAGACATAATTCCCTGTACTACATTGTAGTGAAGGGTATAAAAAAGCGGGTTATATGGGGACTACTCCTAAAAATTTGCGAATATTAATCATTTTCGGAGGGAAATTTGTTACCATAAATGGCTTTAAAGTACTAAACTACAGCAAATTCGTTTGAAAAACGCGCTCAAGAACCCCAAAATACCAAAAATTGGGGCAACCTTATATGGAGGCTACCCGAAAATATTTACCTATATTTATAATTTTTAGTAAACAAATTAGGTTCCCAATAAGAACCTTATGTACCAAATTTGGGTTAAAATTCGCAGTCAAGATCCCCAAAATACAGAAAATTGGGGGGTACACTTATATGGAAGCTATGTCTAAACGTGGACCGATATTTCCCATCTTCGAACATGTCCTGCCTGCAGACAGAAGACGACTCTATGCAAATTTTTGGCGATCTATAATATACCCTCCAATGTTACATATCCTAAGAGTAATATGTGGAAAATTTAAAGCTCTAGCTTGAGCATTGCGAGCTCAATACTGATTTCAACAGACGCACATTCTTAAATCGACATAGAAGTGTACACCTAAGTCTGTTTTTACACGGTCTTTTTGTACACGGTTTTGAAATAACACGGTTTGAAAATTGAATATTTTTTAATTTTTTTAGACGATTTTATTCCATTTAGCACGATTTGAAATGTTGCGTACTTAAATTTTTTGTCAAATTTAATTTTTGCGAAGTATGTTCATATCACAAAAAAGTATTTATGAAAGAAAAAATCTAAAACCATCGGTAGTATCGATAGTTTGCGAACACTAGCTTAAAGATTTAAGTGAATTCCCCATTAGCGCATACAAACAATTTTTACTGGTCAAAGCAAATGTGAATAGCACTAATTTAAGGGAATTCCCTTTATGTATAAGATCAATGTCTTTTTACACGGTTTTTTTTACACGGCTTCTTCTGGAACCAATCTACCGTGTAAAAACAGACTTAGGTGTATTCTAATTAAGAATATGCATATACTTTATGAGATCTCAGTGAATATTCCGAGTTGTAGCTAACTGATGAAACAATTGAATACACACCTCTACCTGTGGCGGAGAGTATACAATGTGAATATATAGCGATAAATTCATTTCATTTGACTGCTTTTCTGTTTCCCCACTCAATCTAAACCATTTTCCCGCTCGTACATCTTTTCAACCCTTTACCGACAAAATTTTAACTTACAAACACAGTCAACTACAGCCATTGAAAGTGAGTATCCACACAGACTTAGCGGTCATACTTTTCATCATTCCAAGTGGAAAATTGATTTACATACTGACTGATTTTAAACTGACTGCAATCGCTGTCCTCTATCGTATCTATAGAATAAGGGATACGGCATTCAACGTGCCTGTGATGCATTACGATGCCGTTAATTGAGTTTGACATTTGCTTCTTCGACTTCTTGTATGTAAAGTTGAAGAATCGATTGTATAGTAGTCGATGAAATTGTTTCAGACAAATACAATACAACATAAAAGCGAACATTTTACAATACAAGCTTGAAATTGAGACACCCACAGCAATGCCCCGGTAGATTGACACACCAATGGATTATAGAATGAATTTCACTGTACAATGGTTCATAGTCCAATGAAAAAATAAATATTTAGTAACACATTAGTAATTCAATGCGATTTTGCAAAATCTTGCTTTAAAAATCACTCAACTGTACAATGATTCTAATGTACAATTTTAAAAATTAAAATTTCGATTGCCCAATTACAAAGTTCTGCACTTATATGCAATTAAACATTCAAAATTTCATCAACAACAATATCTAGATGTAATTTTCAAATTGAACTAATGTTTTTATTTTATTTGAAATTGTAATCTGATTATCTGCGGCTTACAGCATTTATCAACTATTCAAATATTTGTAAAATGTACAAATATGTAATTTGTGATGTTGCAATTGCTGTCATGCATATTTGTTCAGGAGTTACATATGGACACAATGTGTTATTACAACATTAGGATGCTATTAATCAGAAGAAGATATATATGGGTGCTGTATCTAAATATGAATCGATTTAAGTAAATTCATGTTTCGTTGAAATTTGTTTTTATATAGCTCCCATATATAGTTTCGTCCTATTCTATGTAAATGGATTTGTGTAATAAGTTTGCATAAAATCGGTAAAGATGTAGATATAGCCTCCATACATGGGTGTTCCAAATCTCCAAAATACCGACAATAAGAAGTCCATGCATATGGGGCCTACCTCGAAACGTATGTCAATGTTAATAGTTTTTGTTACGAATATTTAGGTTACCGTTATATAGGGGATACTCTAAAAAGTGGGCCAAAAAAGATCCTTTTTGTTAGAAAGATTTGCTACCAAATAATAACCCAAAATATTATGTCTTTAAGCATATGTTTGAAACAGGCAAAAGGAAACGATATAGACACATGGTTCCTCTTGAGAATATGCATAGAATCACTTTCTGAGTTGATTTATGCATGCCCGTCCGTCTGTCTGTTGGTGTTAAATTGCAAACAAAGTACAGGTCGCACTTATGATCCGATTTGGATGAACCCTATTGAAATTGGGGAAAATCGGTTCAGATTTCGATATAGCTCCCATATATATTTTCGTCCGATTTTATGTAAATGGTGTACCAAAGTCCCTATATATCTTCCCATTTACACGAAATTTGGCACAGCGTACGGAATTATACAGTGATGTGTGCTAAGTTTCGTGAAAATCAGTTCAGATTTAGATATAGCTCCCATATATAGTTTCGTCGGATTTTATGTAAATGGTGCACCAAAGTCTCAACATACCTTTCGATGTCCACAAAATTTGGCATAGCGTACTGAATTAAGTTTGGGTACAATTTCTCCCATTGTACCCAAAAGATTATAAGTCTGCCCGAAGGAAATGAAATTTATTTGATGTTGACCCACAAGGATATACAATTTTATTGGTGTAAATCTCTATCTGGAATTGAGTTTTTGTCAACAAATTGGTTTTTTGGCCCATAGTGCTGCATTAACAAATTATTATCTTGAAACCTTAAAAGTGACAAAAATTATGATGTCAATATTTTGTATCAACAAAGCATGGATATGAAGAGAAGGAATTTAGCTGAATTATTGAACTGGTCACATATATTGTTTCGTCCGATTTTATGTAACTGAAGCACCATACTCTCAATATTGGTCCGAATGAGACAAAATTTTGCACAGACTACTTAATTAGGTCCCGAATGATGTAAGCAAATTTTTGTTGGAATCGGTTTAGATTTAGTTTATATAGTTTCCTAAGATTTTGTGTAAATGCAGCAGTGACATTCAATTTTTCATAAATTTCAGAGTGGTATGTGTATGTATTGTTTTAATTTCGTTCAAATATCTATGTACACAGTTAATTTCGTCCGATTCCATTATAATGGTATCCAAACATGCTATGTCTATTCTATATCCAGTTATGAAAGTAGTAAAGTCGGACTGGGCCGACTATATGCTACCCTTCACCACATTGGGAATATTTTACATATATATCCTAAAAGACGTCGCCATTTCGAAGGAACATTGACATGAAATTGAACGAACTTAAATATGCGATCTTTATCTATATCTAAACCGACTAAGATCAATCCCTACACATGTCATTCTGCAACCTATGCTAAATTTTGTAAATCGATTTAAAGCAAACTTGACACACGTTATTCGGTATGCTGCACTGTTTAAAATTTAATCTCATTTAAACTCCCATTGATTATTTGGTGTACAATAAACATGAATAAGTCGAAATTATATATGGAAGCTATGCTATATCTATATCTGAATCGATTACAATGAAATCAGCCAGAGATTAATTTATATTAACTGCAGAACGTTGTGTCAATCGGCCTAGCTAGCAGTATTTAGTGCACCATTTACTTAAAATCGGACGAAAAATATATAGGAGGTGTTTGTAAATATGATCCGATTTGCACGAAACTTTGCACACATCATTCGAGACGTAATTCAGTACGCTATATTAAAATCGAAAGATATAGGGGGCGTTGGTGCAGCACTTACATAATATGGGACGAATATATATATGGGAGCTATGTCTAAATCTGAACCGATTTTCACGAAACTTTGCACACATTATTCTAGACTTAATTGAGTACGCTAGGACGAAATTCGGGCAAATCTAATGATTTTCAAGGACTTTGGTGCACTACTTAACTAAAATCGGGCGAAACTATATATAGGAACTATATCTAAGTTGGCACCGATTTTCACGAAACTTAGCACACGCCATTCTAGACTTAATTCAGTACGATCTGCGAAAATTTGTGCAAATCTAAAGATTTTCAGGGACTTGGGTCCACCATTTACCTAAAATCGGACGAAACTATATACGGGAGTAATCTGAATCGATTTTCACGAAACTTAGCACATGTCATTCTAGACTTAATTTGCAGGGACTTTGGTGCAGCGTTTACCTAAAATCGGCCGAGACTATAAATGGGAGCTATATCTAACTCTGGAACGATTTTCACGAAACTTAGCACACATCATTCTAGGCTTAATTCTGTACACTATACCAAAATTCGTGCAAATCAAAAGATTTTCAGGCACTCTGATGGAACATTTACCTAAAATCACGAAACTTAGCATACATCATTCTAGGCTTAATTCTGTACACTATACCAAAATTCGTGCAAATCAAAAGATTTTCAGGCACTCTGATGGAACATTTACCTAAAATCGGGCGAAACTATATATGGGTGCTACATCTAAATTGGACAGACAGACGGACATGCATGAATCGACTCTGAATGTGATTCTATGCATATTCTCAAAAGGAACCATGTGTCTATCTCGATTCCTTTTGCCTGTTACAAACATATGCACAAAGACATTATACCCTGTACCACAGTGTGGTGAAGGGTATAAAAACCTAAAGTGGTGAAGGGGATCATATAGTCGGCCCGACCGACTTTTTGAACTTTCCTTATTTATGGAAAAATTTCATGCAATAATTTTCTACACTAAACATCTTAAGTGCAGTATCTAAGTGTTTTGAAATAAAGAAATTTAAAATCGGGAGATGATGAAAACATAGTAAAAAGTATCACTGGCTACGTCTGCGAATATTTAAAAACATCGATTCAGACACATAAAATCACAAATTTTTTTAATTGTCATTTTCTTATTATTCTCCGTACTTCCGATATAAAATTATTCTGTGTATACTTGCTTTATTTCTTGATCAAAATATATGTAATTTTTTAAGGAGTAACAAAATTGTTACGAAAAATTGTAAACAATGTTCTGATAAAAATTATCGCACTTAAAAACATAGGTAAGAATGTCATATTATCATACAAAATTTTATATGGAAAAAGGTTAGCAAATACAACCAATAGGACACAATAGCACAATTTGTGAATAGACTAATTTTGGTATACAGTACATTTATTTACTGCACTTCTTGTTCAGTGCAACTCTATCTGATATTTCTACCTTTATCATTTCCACCAGCGAATTGGCAACTCTTAAAGAAAATAGGTTTGTGGAGTTGGTAAAATTGGTATATTCGCCATTGTATAATCTATATCTGTGGTTTGTATATTTACTAACATTTTGCTATAAATAACCAATTCTTATCTTAAAAATCGACTGTGAAAATTTCATGTACTTTAGGAGTTTATAGCTAACACTGATCAAACAAACTAACAGAAAATTTTGTATATAGATTATATATAGATATAGATTGAACTGCCTTACAACCATCAAATTTCCTCGTAGCACAGAGCTAAAGTATGTTCTGCAAAATCGCTGTGTTTAATTTGATTCTGACATCATCATGCATTGACTCAAAAAAATGTGAACAGGAATATTTGTCGCTATAAGAACCAAGTCTTAAATAAAAATATCGTAAATATAATTAAAGTATTCAAATAATGTTTAGATTGGTAACGTCGCTGATAAAAGAACATCGATGACTGTGCCATTTACACCCAAATTGATTAAAATTGAATTTGTGCTTTATTCCCGTTGGCAGTATCACTTACAAGCATTGTCATTATTATTTGGCTTCCTATGTTTGGCAAAACACACATGCCTCGCACCCTCCACAGCAAAACGATAATTAAATTATGGGTTTGTAATAAAACAGCTTAATTTTTTTCGAAAAAAAAAAACAAAAATGAAACATTGGATCACAAGTCCATTAACGACGAACTGAGGGTTCAAAAGGATTTCCGTCTGACATTCAATAACACATCTACTCACGGTGGAAAGCAAATTGAATTAACAGGATTTTTCTTAAAAGCTTTGACATATTACCGAATAGTTAGCCTTAATGAAGATTCGAAGATACAATTCCACCCCACCGAGCAGTCAATTGAAACAAGTGTTGAAAAAATTGGTACCGATCAGAGGGTACGATAATGAGAGTAATTTATTTTCACCATATTGTATAATATGAAATTACAAAATGACAAGAAAATAAGTGGACAAATAGCACAAGGACATATACCTCAGTACGTGTCGGTACCATGTATTTAATTTAGAATTGTACTGAATTACTCCTATTTATTGACCCCTGTTTTGGTCTTTAATTATTCGTTAAAATGTGTGCGGTTTATTGCAACCTTGGGTTAGCGCTTTTAACGTTTTAAGGAATGAGTATTGTTACTTGCTTTGCCGCCTCCTTTAAGCATCAAGGAGTATCAATCTGTCAGTCGGGCAGACACCACGCAATATCATATGCGCACAGGCATATCGTTACCGATTTATGCATGTCCGTCCGTCTGTCTGTCA
>NW_026888175.1:0-9616 GCF_032173495.1 Musca vetustissima | reverse complement strand
ATCAATATGTTTACATATTTCGAATGGGTGACGTAGGGCTCTGCCTGGATTTAACATGGCAAAGCCCAGGCTTACCTTCGCCCCTTTTTCATCTCTCTTGCGGACACTGACCTCCCCCCGGTGTCACCTAAAGTAGCTACTTTCATCATCCACTGATATGTGCCAGGAGTTCACCCATAACAAGTATTGTTGATTAATTTCGCGACAGCAAAAACCAGATTCACAGCATCTCGATATACATAATGCCACCTGGATTTCTCCTAATCAAGCAACGAGAAATCAAATTGATCATGCTGTGATAGACGGATGTCATTCATCCAGTGTTTTAGACGTTCTATCGATACGAGGAGTGAATGTCGATTTGGACTATTATCTTATGGCAAAGGTTCGGTCTAATGTAACCCCGCAACTCGACGTCGAAAAGCTGTAAACTCAACATATAACAGAAGCCTACTCGGCTCATGTTACCCACTTACTTTACAAAAGCATTCCTTGACCCGACAATAATACAGAGGCACAATGGCAAAGAATTGTCCAATCCCTACAAACCGCAAATTCAAAACCAAAAACCACCAGCAAGAAACACGTGGTACGATCAGGAGTGTCGTATTGCTACTGATGTAAAAAAAGAGAGAGAGAGAAAAAGAGAGAGGAGAAATGAAAAAAGAAGAAAGAACAAGAAAACCGTGGGCGTGAATCCACTTCAAGTCTCAGAACAAACTCTATATTTATATTCAATAGTTTTTAAGAAATGTACATTATAAAATTATATATAACTAGCGGGCCCGGCAAACGTTGTCTTGCCTAACAATATTGTTGATGTATAATTTTCGGCATTTTAGGTTGTTTTTATACCCTCCATAATAAGGTGATTTGTATATATTTTTGTAATATCTTGGTATTTATCAGAGCACACATAGGGTAACATTACAAAACTGAATTTGATGTTTATGAGTGAGTTTTGTTGCTCCCTCCACGATTTAAGATATAAATTTTATATTTGCACATACATTTGTACTACTCATAAGATGGCCTAGCGTTGTCCTGTTGAAACACGACACTTCCCCTGTTGGCCAATTCTGGTCAATTGCTATCTTCAAACGGTACAGTTGTTGGCAGTAGAGATCAGAATTTAGCGTTTGGCCATATGAAAGCAACTCATAATAAATAATCCCCTGTGTGTAACTCCGAAGACTTCTGTAAACCATAGGCTGAGGGTATATATCTGTCGGCAAAACCGTCTGACACTTTTTTACTTGTTTTTAGTATATTCCTATTTTTTCAGCCTGAGAGCCTGTAGTTATTAGTATTTCGTTTTATCTGAAGAAAAAATACATATGCAGAGTAATTATCTCATAAATACCGGTTAGATATTTTAAATTTAGTGTAGTATTAAAAATCAGCGCAGCCGAACCTAAAGACTTGTTATACCCAGCACAATTATGTTGTCAGGGTATTTTAGCTTTGTGTAGTCCTAAAGATTGTAACGCCGTAAAATATAGGTCCTGGACCCACCTTTAAGTATACCGACTAGTGGATCTGGACTTGTGTGTCCGTCCGTCTGTCCTTTATAATTTGTAAACACGATACGGGCCACAGTTATGGACCAAGTGTCACGACATTTTGCATGTAGGACGGGTTCTGGCCAGTGAAGGTCTTTTTTTGTAACGATCCGTTATTATTTAGAAGAAGAAATGGACCATTAACTTTATTATACCCTACACAACTATGTTGTCAGGGTATTATAGCTTTGTGCAGCCCCAAAAGTTTGTAACGCCGCGAAATATTGGTCCTAGACCCACCTTTAAGTATACCGATCGTCATATCTCGACTAGCTGAGTCGATCTAGACATGTGTGTCCGTCCGTCCGTCCGTCCGTCCGTCCGTCTGTCCATTATAATTTGTAAACACGATACAGGCCACAGTTATGGACCAATCTTCACGAAATTTTGCATGTAGGATGGGTTCTGGCCAATGAAGACCCCTATTGTTTTTGGGAAAGATCGGCTAATATTTAGGGGATGAAATGGACCAAATACTTAATTTTTGTCGGTTTTTCGGATCGCTCCAGAGGCCGCAATAATGGCCCGAACATCGTGAAATTTTGCAGGGAGAAGGGGATCGGGCCAAAGAATAAGCATGCCTGTTTTGAGAAAGATCGGTCAATATTTAGCGGGTCAAATGGACCTTGACTTTTGTGTGAAAAATTACAAAATTTGTATTCTATAGCGTATATATTTACCCCTGAAGGACATAGACCCGAGAAGTTGATATTATATCCAAGAGCAGTGCTTGACCTTTAAATTAATACCAATTATATTGTTGTATGTGCTCGGATGTGGGAGTTACACCTAACTATTCACAGGTATCTCCGTATTCCTATATTATTTAGTAACCCATTATCACTCTAGAGAGCGGAACTATAGCACTGATCGCTTTGAAATGTTTCATGAGGTTCCAGTTATGGTCAAGGACAACGCGTATAATTTTCGGTGATGATCAGATAATAATTTTGGAATGAATTGGACCTAAAACTTAATTTTTATACCCTACACAACTATGTTGTCAGGGTATTATAGCTTTGTGCAGCCCCAAATGTTTGTAACGCCGCGAAATATTGGTCCTAGACCCACCTTTAAGTATACCGATCGTCATATCTCGACTAGCTGAGTCGATCTAGACATGTGTGTCCGTCCGTCCGTCCGTCCGTCTGTCCATTATAATTTGTAAACACGATACAGGCCACAGTTATGGACCAATCTTCACGAAATTTTGCATGTAGGATGGGTTCTGGCCAATGAAGACCCCTATTGTTTTTGGAAAAGATCGGTTAATATTTAGGGGATGAAATGGACCAAATACTAAATTTTTGTCGGTTTTTCTGGTCGCTCCAGAGGCCGCAATTATGGCCCAAACACCGCGAAATTTTGCATGGAGAAGGGGATCGGGCCAGAGAATAAGCATGCATGTTTTGATAAAGATCGGTCAATATTTAGCGGGTCAAATGGACACTGACTTTTGTGTGAAAAATGGAAAAATTTGCATTCTTTGGCATACATATTTACTCCTGGAGGATGTAGACCCCAGGAGTTGATAGCATATCCAAGAGGAGTGGTTGGCCTTTAAATTGATACCAAATATAGTGATGTATCTACTCAGATGTGGGAGTTACAGTCAAATATTTACAGGTGCTTACGTATTCAGATACTATTTAGTAACCCATTACCACATTAGAGGGAGAAATATCGCGCTGATGGCTTTGAAATTTTTCATGAAGTTCCAGTTATAGTCAAGAACAACGTCTACAATTTTCGGTGATGATCAGGATACAATTTTGGGATGAAATGGACGGAAAACATAATTTTTTGTGTGTTTTCGAGTAGAGTATAATCCGAAAATCACAACACAACCCACCGTGAAGGTAATCTGGACAAGTAATTAGAAGGACTGTACTGAATATTCGAAAAAATTAAGAAAGAGGTGTTGTTGACCTCTAATCGGACAACAGGGGGCAAATATCACGAAATACTACTCAGACTCAGAATAAACATCCTCAGAAAGTTAGAGTTAGAGTTCGCTCCGCTCACTGGTTTTTTGTGTGTTTTCGAGTAGAGTATAATCCGAAAATCACAACACAACCCACTGGTAGTTGTGTAGGGTATCGTATGGTCGGCCCCGTCCGACTATACTGCTCCGCTCACTGGTTTGTGTTATTTTCGAGTCGATCTATAGACCACAAATGAAAGCCGAACATCACAACACAACCCACGGTGAAGGGCATCTGGACAATAGCTGTACTGAATACGCGTAATATTCGGAAAATATGTCAGTGTGAGGAAGACGAGCTGTTTATCTCCAATCGGGCAAGAGGGTGCAAAAATCACGAAATATTGCCCAGGCTCAGAATAAACATCCGCAGAAAATTTGAGTTCCGTGGTAGTTGTGTAGGGTATCGTATGGTCGGCCCCGTCCGACTATACTGCTCCGCTCACTGGTTTTTGTCTGCTTTTCTGTTCGCTCTAAAGGCCATAATTATGTCCCAAACACCACGAAATTTTACACCAGCAAGGACATTTGGCCAAAGAATGAAGATCGTTCAATATTTAGCGGTCAAATGGACCAATACTTTTGTGTGAAAAATGGTAATATTTCCATTCTATGGCATATATATTTACTCGTGAAGGAAATAGATCCGAGATGTTGATAGTATATTCAAGAGGAGTTGTTGACCTTTAAATTGATACCAATTATATTTTTGAATGTACTCCGATATAAAAGTTATATGAAATTATTTAAAGGTGCCTATGTGTTATGATATTGTTTAGTATTACTATTACCCCACTAGAGGGAGGAAATGTCGCATTTATGGTCGCCTATAATCTCGGCTGCAATGAACCGAAAACTTAATTTTTTCAGATTTTTTCTGGTCGCTATATATGTCATTATTATATGCAGAACATCACATATTTTACATTGTGATGGGGACCAAATAATTAAAACGACTGTTTAGATGATGATCGGATCGATATTTCGAGGGTCAATTCAACCAAAACCTAAAGTGACCACATTTTATATTTTATGGCTTAAATATTCACCTCGGCCAAACAAGATTTCGAAAATATATCAGGATTAGAAAGTGGAGCTTTTGACATTTTTGTAAAATATACGTAGGTCAAAATATTTCGCTTTGTAGCATTTAAAGTTTCAAAAAAATAAGATCGAAAAATGAGCGCAATGACTCGAGATAGATGGAGGAATATCCATAAAAAAATATAAATATTTTTCCTGATGAATATTAATTTAACAAAAAAAAAAATTAATGTAAAAGTTGTCAGCAAACAATTCACCACGCCATATTTTTAAAAGCTATGGTGACTTTTTCCTTCTGAGTTACTGATGTTATCATCATCATCGATTAAACAAATAGACAGCATCTGTAAAAATATATTCACAATATTAATTAATATATTTAATTAATATTAAACTCCAAAACTATTTTAAAATAAAAACATAACACTCTACGCTGTATTTCAGCCTTTGTATAATTACATAAAGATACTCAATTTATTAAACATTATTGGTATTGTCAGCAATTAATTAAACTTTATTTCCCATTTGCATTCATTAATATTCTGGCCGTTAATGGCCGCTGAACGTTGTCAGTATTTTTAATTATTTATTCAGCATATCAGAGAATAAAGTGAGTTTTTTTTTTTAAAAAATGGAAGGACAAAATTGTATTTAACATATGGAAACATCGATGAAAATTTGGAATAACTCAAATACTGCTTTCCATAGTTAAAAATTTCCCAACCGTGTAATATGTTTTTTAACTTCTTTTCATCACTCCAACCTTCTTACAACGATTACCACACAATAAATTAATTTATACACTTCTGCCGTTTAGATTGTCTCCATAAAAAAACTAGAAATAAAATTCAATCGACCCTGCCCATATCATGTATGAACGAACAATTGAACAAAATGGCATATACATACATGAAGAGATACAACAATGTATTTAATAAGAAACTGACGCACATTATCGTTCACCCTATGTATGTAAGTTAATAGGCATATCCCATGGGGAATATCAAGGAACAGTAGAAATGCAGACAATGACAACTAATATAATAACGTAGTAGTAGTCGTCGTCATCGTATCAGAAATAGGTCAGAGTTTGTTTCCATTCAAAAGAAACCATTAGTTGCGTCAGGACTATTGTAATGAAAATAGGGCATTTTCATTTCATATGAAAGGAAAAAAACTAGAAAAGATAATGTCATTTATTCTACTTATTTCTTCGGCGTTTTATTCAATTTAACAAAACAATATTACCGAATGAAATAGGCACATAAATTGTTTCATGCTCAACTTACTAATGAACAATTAGGTGGGGAAATTGTAAATGGGAAAAGGAATGGTTCTAAAGTTTGGTTTGAACGAATTCTTAGAAGTTTCACTAATAAATCTACAAAAAACAATTGTTTATGACTTAAACATAATATACAAAAAGTATCTCATCCATAAGGTAACATACAAATACCTAAAATGGTATGATTATTTGGATAAATATATGATAAGCATGAAGAGTTTTAAGTACCATTTACTTAAAATAGGACGAAACTATTTATAGAAGCTATGTCTAAATCTGAACCGAAACTTAGCATACTTCATTCTAGATTTAATTCAGTACGATATGACAAATTTTGTGCAAATAGAAAGAACTTGATCTTTGGTGCACCATTTACATAAAATCAGACAAATATACATATGGGAGCTATATATAAATCTGAACCGATTTTTCTTAATTTCAATAGGGTTCGTCCTTGGGCCAAACAAGTGACCTATGCCACATTTCATGCAATTCGGGTCATAAATGCGACCTGTATTTTGTTTACAATTTAACACCGACAGACGGACAAGCATACATAAATCGACTTAGAAAGTGATTCTATGCATATTCTCAAAAGGAACCATGTGTCTATCTCGTTTCCTTTTGCTTGTTACAAACACATAATACCCTGTACCACAGTGTGGTGAAGGGTATCAATATGTTTACATATTTAGAATGGGTGACGTAGGGCTCTGCCTGGATTTAACATGGCAAAGCCCAGGCTTACCTTCGCCCCTTTTTCATCTCTCTTGCGGACACTGACCTCCCCCCGGTGTCACCTAAAGTAGCTACTTTCATCATCCACTGATATGTGCCAGGAGTTCACCCATAACAAGTATTGTTGATTAATTTCGCGACAGCAAAAACCAGATTCACAGCATCTCGATATACATAATGCCACCTGGATTTCTCCTAATCAAGCAACGAGAAATCAAATTGATCATGCTGTGATAGACGGATGTCATTCATCCAGTGTTTTAGACGTTCTATCGATACGAGGAGTGAATGTCGATTTGGACTATTATCTTATGGCAAAGGTTCGGTCTAATGTAACCCCGCAACTCGACGTCGAAAAGCTGTAAACTCAACATATAACAGAAGCCTACTCGGCTCATGTTACCCACTTACTTTACAAAAGCATTCCTTGACCCGACAATAATACAGAGGCACAATGGCAAAGAATTGTCCAATCCCTACAAACCGCAAATTCAAAACCAAAAACCACCAGCAAGAAACACGTGGTACGATCAGGAGTGTCGTATTGCTACTGATGTAAAAAAAGAGAGAGAGAGAGAAAAAGAGAGAGGAGAAATGAAAAAAGAAGAAAGAACAAGAAAACCGTGGGCGTGAATCCACTTCAAGTCTCAGAACAAACTCTATATTTATATTCAATAGTTTTTAAGAAATGTACATTATAAAATTATATATAACTAGCGGGCCCGGCAAACGTTGTCTTGCCTAACAATATTGTTGATGTATAATTTTCGGCATTTTAGGTTGTTTTTATACCCTCCATAATAAGGTGATTTGTATATATTTTTGTAATATCTTGGTATTTATCAGAGCACACATAGGGTAACATTACAAAACTGAATTTGATGTTTATGAGTGAGTTTTGTTGCTCCCTCCACGATTTAAGATATAAATTTTATATTTGCACATACATTTGTACTACTCATAAGATGGCCTAGCGTTGTCCTGTTGAAACACGACACTTCCCCTGTTGGCCAATTCTGGTCAATTGCTATCTTCAAACGGTACAGTTGTTGGCAGTAGAGATCAGAATTTAGCGTTTGGCCATATGAAAGCAACTCATAATAAATAATCCCCTGTGTGTAACTCCGAAGACTTCTGTAAACCATAGGCTGAGGGTATATATCTGTCGGCAAAACCGTCTGACACTTTTTTACTTGTTTTTAGTATATTCCTATTTTTTCAGCCTGAGAGCCTGTAGTTATTAGTATTTCGTTTTATCTGAAGAAAAAATACATATGCAGAGTAATTATCTCATAAATACCGGTTAGATATTTTAAATTTAGTGTAGT
The DNA here is from genome assembly GCF_032173495.1 of Musca vetustissima. Taxonomy (NCBI): domain Eukaryota; kingdom Metazoa; phylum Arthropoda; class Insecta; order Diptera; family Muscidae; genus Musca; species Musca vetustissima. Next base: position 1,675 of record NW_026888175.1, on the reverse strand, counting down.
ATTAAAAATCAGCGCAGCCGAACCTAAAGACTTGTTATACCCAGCACAATTATGTTGTCAGGGTATTTTAGCTTTGTGTAGTCCTAAAGATTGTAACGCCGTAAAATATAGGTCCTGGACCCACCTTTAAGTATACCGACTAGTGGATCTGGACTTGTGTGTCCGTCCGTCTGTCCTTTATAATTTGTAAACACGATACGGGCCACAGTTATGGACCAAGTGTCACGACATTTTGCATGTAGGACGGGTTCTGGCCAGTGAAGGTCTTTTTTTGTAACGATCCGTTATTATTTAGAAGAAGAAATGGACCATTAACTTTATTATACCCTACACAACTATGTTGTCAGGGTATTATAGCTTTGTGCAGCCCCAAAAGTTTGTAACGCCGCGAAATATTGGTCCTAGACCCACCTTTAAGTATACCGATCGTCATATCTCGACTAGCTGAGTCGATATAAATATGTGTGTCCGTCCGTCCGTCCGTCCGTCCGTCCGTCTGTCCATTATAATTTGTAAACACATACAGGCCACAGTTATGGACCAATCTTCACGAAATTTTGCATGTAGGATGGGTTCTGGCCAATGAAGACCCCTATTGTTTTTGGGAAAGATCGGCTAATATTTAGGGGATGAAATGGACCAAATACTTAATTTTTGTCGGTTTTTCGGATCGCTCCAGAGGCCGCAATAATGGCCCGAACATCGTGAAATTTTGCAGGGAGAAGGGGATCGGGCCAAAGAATAAGCATGCCTGTTTTGAGAAAGATCGGTCAATATTTAGCGGGTCAAATGGACCTTGACTTTTGTGTGAAAAATGACAAAATTTGTATTCTATAGCGTATATATTTACCCCTGAAGGACATAGACCCGAGAAGTTGATATTATATCCAAGAGCAGTGCTTGACCTTTAAATTAATACCAATTATATTGTTGTATGTGCTCGGATGTGGGAGTTACACCTAACTATTCACAGGTATCTCCGTATTCCTATATTATTTAGTAACCCATTATCACTCTAGAGAGCGGAACTATAGCACTGATCGCTTTGAAATGTTTCATGAGGTTCCAGTTATGGTCAAGGACAACGCGTATAATTTTCGGTGATGATCAGATAATAATTTTGGAATGAATTGGACCTAAAACTTAATTTTTATACCCTACACAACTATGTTGTCAGGGTATTATAGCTTTGTGCAGCCCCAAATGTTTGTAACGCCGCGAAATATTGGTCCTAGACCCACCTTTAAGTATACCGATCGTCATATCTCGACTAGCTGAGTCGATCTAGACATGTGTGTCCGTCCGTCCGTCCGTCCGTCTGTCCATTATAATTTGTAAACACGATACAGGCCACAGTTATGGACCAATCTTCACGAAATTTTGCATGTAGGATGGGTTCTGGCCAATGAAGACCCCTATTGTTTTTGGAAAAGATCGGTTAATATTTAGGGGATGAAATGGACCAAATACTAAATTTTTGTCGGTTTTTCTGGTCGCTCCAGAGGCCGCAATTATGGCCCAAACACCGCGAAATTTTGCATGGAGAAGGGGATCGGGCCAGAGAATAAGCATGCATGTTTTGATAAAGATCGGTCAATATTTAGCGGGTCAAATGGACACTGACTTTTGTGTGAAAAATGGAAAAATTTGCATTCTTTGGCATACATATTTACTC
>NW_026888174.1:0-96060 GCF_032173495.1 Musca vetustissima | reverse complement strand
GAATTGTGGGTCAACCGATAATGTTGGAATCCTGAAACTTGGATTTAGGAACACTGTGGGGGTGTTGGTTTGGGCTAAGAAGGAGGTTTTGGAAAATCGTACTACTGTGTATTAAATTTGGTACAATTTAAACAATGGGTGAAGCGATAGAGTTGGAATATTGAATCATGGATTTATTATCACTGTAGGGGTGTAGGTTTGGGGTAAGAAGGAGGTTTTGGAAATTCGATCTATTGTGTACTAAATTTGGTACAATTTGAATTGTGGGCGAACCAATAGAGTTGGAATTCTGAATCTTGGATTTAGGATCACTGTGGAGTGTATGTGTGGGTTAAGTAGGAAGTTTTTGGAAATTCATACTGTATACTAAATATGATACTAGTTGGATTATAATTAAGATTTTATGTAATTCATGATTTCAATTGCATTGCATGATGTTGGTAGTAATGGAAATTTTTGCTTATGTGTTCTAAGTGGTACTAAATGTGTTACAAATTGGATATAGGTGAACCGATAGAATCCTGAAATTTGGAATTAAGATTGGAGTACGTGGGAAGTGTTGGAAATTCGTACTTATGATTGTTAGGTAGCTATGGAAATTTATATTAATGTGCACTAACTGATAATCAATTTGGATGGGTGAAGCTATATTAGATTTTTTTTTTCAAAATAAGTATTACAAAGTACAAATGGTAAAAAATTACACCAAATTTAGTATAGAGGTAGATTTCTGTTGCGATCGGAATGGGTGTGTGGGTTTGAGATATAGAGGTAGATTTGAGAACATACTATGGCATAACATACGTACTAAATGGTTCTAAAATTTTAATAATGGTCGATATAGGGTTTTAAATACATTCCACATTCGCTATCGAAGTAGCGGGCATATGCTAGTCTCCAATATATATTTTTGTCCGATTTAATGTAAATGGTGCACTAAAGTCCCTAAAAATAATACGACTTTCATGAAATTTGGAATAGGGTACTGAATTAAGTCTAGGATGATGAGTGTTAAGTTTCGTGAAAATCGGTCCAGATTTAGATTTAGCTCTCAAAATTGACTGTGGAAGGACGTATGTCTATCGGTGTATATTTGTATAATGTACATTGCAATCGAAATTTTAGGAGCATCTCTTATATATACCCAAAGGGTTGATGGGTATCATATAGTTCGTCCCGTCCGACTTTTGAAATTTTCTTACTATGTTTCTATTTCAAATCTATATTTCCTTTTTTGAAATAACTCATATTCATATGTATTACATATTCATATTACAAAGGAAAAAGAAAAAAAAAACTATCGTATTACAAACACAATGGATTTATGATGATAGAACAGACAACAAGATTTGTTATTTGATGTTAAAAAAACATTTTATCTTATTACAAAATTTTCTGACAGCATTTACTTCCTTTGTAGTGTACCCTAGGGGACAGATAAACCTTACAATAGTAAAGGGAATCAAAAATGTAGACATTATCAATGAGCATCGTAGACGACACAAATGAATCGAAATCAACTAAATTATATATTCACAGAAGACACAAAATGTGGACAAACTATAACAGCATGGAAATATTACATGCTGTTATACAATTTTGTTATTGTAAATAAATTTTACAGAAAATGGAAAAACCATATAAAAATTGTTAAAATGCAAATAAATTGCTCAACATTTAATGAAACCAATAAGAAGAGGACGAAAGTCGGAAGGGGTGAATTATATGATACCCTACACTACTATGGGTATATACAAAAGGAGCTCCCAAGATTCTTATTTTAATCTGCAATTTCATCAATTTCATCTTTGATCTGTGTCAAATTTCTTCTCGTTCGGATCACAAATTCGACCTGTTACAACAGTTTGGTGTATGATCAAAATAGGGACAAAATTTTCTAATTATTTATTAAAGGAATATTGAAAAACTATAAAAGACATATCATAAGGATTTGAAATCGTGATCCCTTAGACGTTTCCACTGAAAGGATGGCGTTTCCACTAGTTAATATGTCTTAATGACTAAAATGATTTATTACAGAATACTCGGCAAATTTATTCTACTAAACCGTGCGCATTATGATGGGTAATAAGTCCTGACAAACGAATCGTAAACTGTTCATTAGATTTGGATTTTTTTTTATCAGACCCATTATTACATGCAATGTTACTCTTATCTTCATTAGAACGTTTGTCGTATATATGTGAAACAGAATCCCCCTTAGGTGACATTTTCACCAAAATAAGTCAATAAGTCAGTTTGCCAACTGACAACTGTTAGCAAAACTAACACGTGCTTATCGCAAAATTTGTGTTCTTATGAATTTTTTTTCGTCCCGGCTTTCATCTATTAATGAAGATTTTACGCTTAATACACACACAATACACACGCATACACTATATGAATGTTCCCTGTATTTATGTACATACGTGGTACATACATGCCTACCTGTAATATGAATACAAACAATTTTCTCACGTTTTGCTTCTTTACTCCATTGAGCCCTGGGGGGAAACATATGATACAATTCATTGATATATTTTTCAATCTTTAAGCTCGGTTGACCAGGCTGGCCTTATTCTATGAAGAAGTTTTTTAACTACCGAAGTCCAGAAATACAACAATAACACACATGTAATAATATGTGTGATATTCTTGATCAGCGTAAAAATCTATGACGATATAGCCGCCTGTCTGTCTGTCTGTCTCTAAACGAATTGAGATAGATCGCCAAAATTTTGCATAGAGTTGTCTTTCGTCTGCAGGGAGGTCAATTTCGAAGATGGGCTCTATCGGTCCACGTTTAGGCATAGCTCCCATATAAGGGTACCACCAAATTTCGGGATTTTGGGGCTCTTAAACGCAATTTTCAACCGAATTGGCTGGAATTTGGTATTTTGTAGTCGTATATATGTACAAATATCCCTACCAAAAATTTATTAATACTCACCCCCTTTTAGGGGTAATTCCCATGTAACCCCATTTTTATACTTTTCACCACTCTGTGGTACAGGGTATTATGCCTTTGTGCACATGTTTGTAGCAGGCAAAAGGAAACGAGATAGACACGTGGTTCCTTTTGAGAATATACATAGAATCACTTTCTGAGTCGATTTACGCATGTCCGTCTGTCTGTCCGTCCGTCCGTCCATGTATTTTTGTGATCAAAGTACAGGTCGCATTTATGATCCGATTTGGGTGAAATTTGGCCCAAAGACGAACCCAACTGAAATTGGGAAAAATCGGTCAGATTTAGATATAGCTCCCATATATATTTTCGTCCGATTTAATGTAAATGGTGCACCAAATACCCTATATATCTTTCGATTTGGCAGAGCGTAATGAATTAGGTACAGAGTGATGTGTGTTAAGTTTCCTGAAAATCGGTTCAGATTTAGATATAGCTCCCATATATATTTTCCTCCGATTCTAGGTAAATGATGCACTAAAGTCCCTAAATATGCTTCGATTTGCACGAGTCTAGAATAATGCGTGTTAAATTTCGTCAAAATCAGTTCAGATTTAGATATAGCTCCCATATATATTTCCGTCCGATTTAAAGTAAATGGAGTACCAAAGACCCTTAATATCTTTCGATTTGCACGAAATTTGGCATAGCGTAATGAATTAGGTCTAGAATGATGTGTGTTACGTTTCATGAAGTCGGGTTCTGAAATGAAAAATTTAGTATCGGTTGCAGAATGAAATGTTTATGCATCCAATTTAATTTTATTGGTCCTTTAAAAATTTTAGGATTCATCTGTTGAATATACCCAAAATGGTGGAGGGTATCATATAGTCGGCCTCGTCCGACTTTACAGCTCTCCTTACTGCTTTATATTAAAAAGTTTATCTGATCTGTTCCGCGTTTTGTGTTTGGTTCTAAGACTCTGTTGTAATCATTTAAACTGCGGAGGATATTGATAATGTTAGGTACGATAATGAACTATAGTCCACATCTAGCCCCCATATAATGGTACCTACCGATATTTATGTATATATATATATATATACCTTCACCCTATGGTTTGTGGAGAAACTATGTTGTGTAGGGTATAATTATGTTTATATCAGGGATCGGGGGGGTCGGGCCAAAGCAAAAGCATGCCTGTTTTAAACAAAATCTGTCAATATGTAGCGGGTCAAATGGACACTGACTTTTGTGTGAAAAATGACAAATTTTGTATCCTAAAGCGTATATATTTACACTTGAAGGACACAGACCCGAGAAGTTTATATTATATCCAAGATGAGTGGTTGACCTTTTAATTGATGCCAATTATATTGTCGTATGTACCCGGATGTGGGAGTTACACTTTAATATTTACAGGTGCCTTAAAGCTGATCGCTTTGAAATTTTCCAGGAGGATCAAGGACATCTCCTATAATTTTCGGTGATGATCAGATAATAACATTGGGATGAAGTGGACTGAAAAGTTAATTTGTTGTGTTTTTTTTCGAGTCGATATGTAGGCCACAATCATAACACAACCCACGGTAAAGGAAATCTGGACTAGTAATTAGAAGGGCTGCACTGAATATTAGTAATATTTGATGACTTCTAGTCGGTCAAGGTTGTTCTTCGTGGAAGTTGTGTAGGGTATCATATGGTCGGCCCCGTCTGACTATACTGCCCCGCTCACTGGTTTTCGTATTGAATCGGCCGCTTCCACCCAAATTGAAAACTCTCACATTCAATCCAAAGAATGTTCTTAAAAAATAATGGCTCTCATAGCACTTCAGAAAATATTCTTTATGCAAACCACTCTTATTTCTCCCTCAGAAAATTACTTAAAAAAGTAAACGTTTGTTAAATCTTTCAGAAAATTGTTTTTAAACAAAATCGGCCCTCATATATTTGCAAAAATATTTTACTTATTTTTGAAAACAAAAACTTTAATTTTGTTAAAAAATTCAAGCCCGAATTATCATAAATATTCTTTAAAAAATCTACGCTTATAGGTCCAAAAGTCCTTCAGATTTGACTCTATTGAATCCATGCTTTATTCCATAAAATTTGACCCAATCCATCTACCTACATACACACACAGACATACTCACCAAAAAATAAAAACAGTTGTATTTCATGCATAATTTTTGCCAATTGAAGTTTTCTCTTGTTGGCCATTACTGCAAACATATGCAACAGCCAACGAACAAGGATACACACATTCATATTGTGCTACCAAAGAAACACATATTACAACTACTAACCAAATGCGGCATCCTTATGCATAACATTTAGCATCATCATCCTAATCGTCGTTGCCGTCATCGTCATCATCATCCATCTCTCCATTCGATGCATTGGCATCAACGTCAGCAACAAATATCCTTTATTTATTCTTTTGTATGCCAATGATGTAGAAGAGTTCTGCACAAATCCACATGTCTGCCTATGTTCCGGCTGTGTGGTGTGTCCTCGTGTTTGTGTGTTCCGTTTGCAGATATTTCTCTATTACCATCTACAACAACAACAGCAACAAATAATCCAGCATGATAATTTAGCTTGAGGGTAATTCACCTTAAGAACATTTGATTAATTTGTTTGCTTTACGATGCAATTTTGCCAACATTTCACATTTGCTTTACATTCACATTCGTTCAAATATTCGTACCAACTACTACTATTACTAGTGCAGTCGATGTGTGGCAAGTGTGTGCATGTTTGCGGAATGATTTTCCACGAAACAGTGGTTGAGAAGGTAAATAGAAGTTTTGAGATTATAACATTAGTGGTAGGATATGGGTTAAAATTATATTACGATTATTGAGGTCATTATTTTCGAAAATAAATATCAGCACACTACCTTCAAATACGTATGTTGTTATACCCTACACAACTATGTTGTCAGGGTATTATAGCTTTGTGCAGCCCCAAGAGTTTGTAACGCCGCGAAATATTGGTCCTAGACCCACCTTTATATATACCGATCGTCATATCTCGACTAGCTGTGTCGATTTAGACATGTGTGTCCGTCCGTCTGTCCATTGGTCCACAGTTATGGACCAATCTTCAAGAAATTTTGCATGTAGGATGGGTTCTGGCAAATGAAGATAGCTTAATATTTAGGGGATGAAATGGACCAAATACTTAATTTTTGTCGGTTTTACTGGTCGCTCCAGTGGCCGCAATTATAGCCTGAACATCGCGAAATTTTGCATGTAGGATGGGTTCTGGCAAATGAAGACCCCTATTGTTTTTTGTTAAGATCGCTTAATATTTAGGGGATGAAATGGATTAAATACTTAATTTTTGTCGGTTTTTCTGGTTGCTCCAGAGGCCGCAATTATAGCCCGAACATCGCGAAATTTTACATGGAGCTAAAGAATAAGCATGTCTGTTTTGATAAAGATCGGACATTATTTAGCGGGTCAAATGGACCCTGACTTTTGTGTGAAAAATTACAAAATTTCTAATATATAGCGTATTTATTTACTCCTGATGGACATCGACCCGAGAAGTTGATAATATATCCAAGAGGAGGGTTGGCCTTTAAATTGATACCAATTATATTGTCTTATGTACTCGGATGTGGGAGTGGCACTTAAATATTTACAGGTGCTTACGTATTCAGTAACCCATTACCACACTAGAGGGCGGAAATATAGCGCTGATCGCTTTGAAATTCTCCATGAGGTTCCAGTTATGGTCAAGGACAACGCCCATAATTTTCGGTGATGATCAGATAATAATTTTGGGATGAAGTGGACCGAAAACTTAATTTTTTTTTTGTAGTTTTTTTGTAGTTTTTTGAATCGATTTATAGGCTATAATTAAAAGCCGAACATCACTATTTTTTTAATTTTTTTGTATTTTTTCGAATCGATTTATAGGCTATAATTATAAGCCGAACATCACCATATGACCCACTATTAAGGGAATCTGGACAAGTAATTAGAAGGGCTGTACTAAATATTAATAATTTTCGGAAAATATGTCAGTGTAAGGAAGAGGTGCTATTGACCTCTAATCGGGGAAGAGGGTGCAAATATCATGAAATATTACCCAGGCTCAGAATAAACATCCGCAGAAAGTTAGAACTCCGTGGTAGTTGTCCAGGGTATCCTATGGTCGGCCCCGTCCCACTATTCTGCTCCGCTCACTGGTTTAATATATACTTTGATATGGCTCAAAGTGCTCGGAAAACAATGAAATTTACCCTGTAATTTTTCATAGAAGCCTAATTGCTAAATGGTAAACAATTTTGGGACCGGTGGGTATCATATTCGGTATTGATCTGAGTTTGGATCAAATCGGATACTCCAAATGTTCAAAATGTTGACAATTTGTGTGGATATCATATTCGGTATTGATCTGAGTTTGGATCAAATCGGATACTCCAAATGTTCAAAATGTTTGTGGGGGAGGTACCACAAAGTGGTGAAGGGTAGTGGGCCCCCACGACCTTTCATTACCAATCTTCGAACTTGATATAGGTTTGGTAATCTCATTACGATGTTCATTTAAGAAGCCAAATAGATCACATATATAATTTCGTCCGATTCCATTTCAATGGTCCTCCAAAGATGATATGTATGTTGTATCTGCTGCCCACCCACAAAGTGGTGAAGGGTATCATATAGTCGGCTCCGTCTGACTTTTGATCTTTCCTTACTGCTTTAATTTAGAGTTGAATTTACTTACCATATGTCTGAATATTGGCATTTCTGCCTCTCGTTATAGGAAGATTTTCTATTAAATAGCCCTTAAATAAAGTATATCCTGCCTATTGTTCGGCATTTTTAAAATTTTAGCCCTGGTGAATGAAAAAACTTATCCCCAAAAAATGTTCAGTATAGATTAATGTTTTAGTAGCAACCTCCTATTAATTTTAGGTTTGTTTGTTATTGACTTGGTTTGTAAAGATCCCAACGGGTTTACGAGAATTTGAATACACACCACTTGGGGAGGGTATGTTTGGCATGGCCGAATTATTTATAAATTTAAAATTTGCCTCACAGTACAAAAACTATGGCCTAATCGAAATCGACACATTAATTTCGAATTAAGAAAATTAAGGTTGGTGAAAATCTCGCAGTACAAAACTTGTATCATTTGTCTACCAAATACTTGTCTTTTCTTGCCACAGTGCTCTCACTCTAAATCTATGCATGTCTGCTGGAACCCAAATGGGACACCAAGGAATGAACAAAGCTTTTGCTCCATAAAAATGGTTGCAATCAGTCTCATGGAACGATTACGATTTTCTTGTACGTTAAGTTTTATGCTCATCTCATTGGTTTGATTGTTATGGGGTCGATAGGTTGGTGGGTGGGTTGGTCGGTTGGTTGGTTATTCTCTACCTGGATAATTTGTTTTATAATTCTTGGAGAAAGATTTATCCGATGCTAGCTCACTGGCTGGTTGGTTACCTGATAAATTTCTTATTGTTTTTATGAAATGTTTAAAGACTTAATCTTGGAAATATGGGTGTGTGTGTGTGTTAACCTCCGCATTTGTGGTGGCAAGACAATCAACAAAATTGTTACACTTCTACACATAGATACAATCTTAACTTTTGTTAAATCCCGTTGTACATGTTCCTCGGACATTCTCTTATTCTTATGAAAGATTTGCAACTTCCTTTTTGTGTATTGGTGTTGTTGTTGTTGCTGTTGCTTGTAACCTGCTGCAATTGTATGTCGTTCTGCATATTGTCTATCTATCTTCTGTTAGGTCTCATCAACATTTCAATTGTTGGAAAATTTGCAATTTCAATTTTGTGTCTGGCTATGTATGCAGCAAAGATCGTCTATTGGCATGACTGCTCTTTCTCCCTCTCACTCCATGCGCCCAAGTAAACTCACACCAAAAGTTGTATTGTAAACGTCTTTACATTCTCGTCCGTAATATTCACATGCATTGTTCTTCCTAGCACTTTGAAGCTTTGTTGTATTGTTGTGTGGTGTTGGTCTTTGGTGAGTTTCCTTAACAGATTTTGGAGTTTTCCATGAAAAGGCTTTGGATTATAGATTGAAAAATTATATTACAATAAATGTATGACTCTTAATAAATTGGCATTGAATATTCTAAATGTAATTAAGAATTTGGAAATTTATATAAGCGTTCTTCATAATGAACTATTTATTCGAAATTTATAAGTGTTCGTAGAAATAAAGTTTTCTGGGGAGGGGTCGGGCAAACGGGGAAAAGGGGCAATGAAAACTTACGAGTATCGATATTTTTGCAAATTTTATGAACGATCTATTTTGTGGAATGCTTGGATGTGAAAAATCATCTTTATATAACTTTGAGTACACACAAGAGCTGCTCATGTGTACAATATCCTGTCGATAGAAAAGAAAGGAATCGTACGAAATTAAGTATGTAATCTTTATAGACATTTGAACCAATTTAAATTAAACCATACACATTCCATTCTGAAAACGATGAAGAACTGCATGTCAACCGAGCAGACTTGGGTTCTTTGGCGTACCATTTGTGAGAAATCAAGCAAAATTATCTATGAGAGCCATTCAGAACAGTGTGCTCTCGATCAGTGTTAAATTTACATGAACTCAAATGAAGATATACAAGGGTTACATTTACATCTGGACATAATTTACAAAACACGTTTATCGACATCAAAACTTAGGACACGTCATTCTAGAGGCAATTCAATACGCTATGCAAATTTTGTGTATATGGAAGAACAAAAATCTCTTCAGTGCATCATTTATATAAAATCGAACGAAAATAAATATGAGAGTTATATATCATTATACCCTACACAATTATGTTGTCAGGGTATTATTGCTTTGTGCAGTCCCAAAAGTTTGTAACGCCTCGAAATATTGGTCCTAGACCCACCTTTAAGTATACCGATCGTCATATCTCGACTAGCTGAGTCGATCTAGACACAGGCCACAGTTATGGGACAATCTTCACGAAATTTTGTATGTAGAATGGGTTCTGGCCAATGAAGACCCTATCGTTTTTGGTAAAGATCGGTTAATATTTAGGGGATGAAATGGACCAAATACTTATATTTTGTCGGTTTTTCTGGTCGCACCAGAGGCCGCAATTATGGCCCGAACATTGCGAATTTGTACATGGAGAAGGGGATCGGTCCAAAGAATAAGCGTGCCTGTTTTGATAAAGATCGGTCAATATTTAGCAGGTCAACTGGACCCTGACTTTTGCGTGATATATTTACTCCTGAAGAACATAGAGCCGAGAAGTTGACGGTATATCCAAGAGGAGTGGTTGGCCTGTAAATTGATACCAATTATATTGTCGTATGTACTCGGATGTGGGAGTTACACTTAAATATTTACAGGTGCTTACGTATTCAGATATTATTTAGTAGGGCGGAAATATAGCGCTGATCGCTTTGAAAGTGTTTATGAGGTTCCAGTTATGGTCAACGACATCGCCAATAGTGATGATCAGATGATAATATTGTGATGAAGTTAACCGAAAATTTAATATTTTGTGTTTTTTCGAGTCGAACTATAGGCCACAAGCCGAACATCACAACAAAACCCACGGTAAAGGGAATGTTGACAAGTAAATAGAAGGGCTGTACAGTAATATTTTTTGACCTCTAGTTGTTCAAGAGCTACAAATATCGTGAAATACTGCCCAAGCTCAGAATATAGAACCACATAAATTTTTATTTTTGTGAAAGTTGTTAGGGTATCATATGTTCGGCCCCGTCCGACTATACTGCTCCGCTCACTAGTTATACATCATTCTGAAATCAATTCAATACCCCCTGCCGAATTTCGTATAAACCCCACGGTAAAGGGCTTTTTGATGTGCCATTTACATAAACAGTATGAAGGAAACTTCGCACACACTATTATAGACTTTCGGACAAACATTGAGAATTTAGTGCATCATTTACATAAAATCGGACAAAACTATACATGGGAGCCTTATAAAAATCTGTACCACTTTTAACGAAACTTCGCACACATCATTATGCACTCAATTTGATACGCTCAGCACAATTTCGAATAAATCGAAATACACATGGGAGCATTGTTGATCCGTTTCTTCAAAATCGGACGGAAATATATATGGGAGCTATATCTGAACCTGAACCTATTTATACAAAACAGCACGTGCGTCAATCGGAGCAAAAAATATTTTAACTATATCTTAATTTTAAATGATTTTCTACAAATTCGTTCCATGTAAGTGGGCTGTGCCAAATTTCATCCAATTCGAATAATAAATGTGACATGTACTATGTATACAATTAAACATGAACAAAACCAGTAAGGAAAGTAGTAAAGTCGGACTGGGCCGACTATATGATTCCCTTCACCACTATGGGTATACTCTACATATGTATTCTAACATATCTCGCCTTTTCGAAGGAACATTGACATGAAATTGTACGACCTTAAATATGCGATATTTATCCATTCTGCCATTCTGTAACCTATTCTATTTTTTGTAAATATATTTAAGGGAACACCCCCCCCCCCCCCTCCCCCTTTCTCGATTATTTTATTTTTAAGATTTAAAATAGGCTGGTAAATTAATATCAATGCTTGTTGAGGTTGGTAAGTTTGCACATATATATTTGAAAATTTAAAAAGGAAGAAAAATAATTTATTAAAAATTTTTGTTGTTGTTTTTGTGTTCAAAAAAAAGTCCTTATTTTCGATGGCGGGCATGATAACTCCTCACTGGAACATCAGAATCCGAAAACTCCAACGGTGTTAGAAAGAGGACATGTCTGGCTCTCGTATGAACTAGGATTATTGACTTCGCTCTAAAATTAACAAAATGACGGACCTTTGAAAAAATATTTTTGGAAAATCGCCGATTTTTGACCAAAAACCAAGTTGAAAAATAAGGAAGATCTTCACCGATTGGCTTTATCCTAGTTCATACGATAGCTATACACTCACAGAGAAACGTGTAAAAATTTGGAATCGATTGGGTTAATAGTTTTTGAGTTATCGTGCCCGCCATTCGCAAAAGAGAAAAACGTGTTTAATGTTTGAGAAACCCTTCAGCCGTCACTAGATGCTGACACAATAAATCGGCTATATCTTCAAGATTTCTTGAGATTCTCACTTGAAATTTTGTAGGGACATTCTTGAATTAATTTAGTTTCGATTTAAATCAAAATAATATGGGAGCCACATCTAAATCTGAACCGATTTTCTCGAAACTTGGCAGACATCATTCAAAACTCAATTGAGCACACTATGCAACATTTTTCCCAAATCAAAAGATATATTGGGGCTTTGGTGCACCATTTACATAAAATCGGACGAAACTATAAATGAGAGCTATATCAAAATCTAAACTGATTTTCACCAATTTCAATAGGGTTTTTTATCCTTGGGCCAAATAAGTGATATGTGCCAAATTTCATCCAAATCGGATCATAATGCGACCTGTACTTTGTTTACAATTTAACATCTACAGACGGAAATGCATAAATAGACCCAGAAAGTGGTTCTATGGATATTCTCAAAAGGAACCATGGGTCTATATCGTTTTTTCTGCTTGTTGCAAACATATGCACAACGACATAATACCCTGTACCTCAATTCAACATCTACAGACGGAAAGAACGGGCGGAAAGGCATAAATAGACCCAGAAAGTGGTTCTATGGATATTCTCAAAAGTAACCATGGGTCTATCTCGTTTCCTTCTGCTAGTTGCAAACATATGCACAAAGACATAATACCCTGTACCTCAGTATTGTGGTATATGACGTTTGCGACGTTTGCACCAGTTTGACAGTCGAAAATCTAAAAATTCATCACACTGATCATCCCTGACCACAAGTAAACTATCTAGCATCTCATTGCTTGATGGTCATAGATCCATTTTCCAGTCTTCCAACCTGAGGATTATCTCTTGTTATTAAGAAATTCTGGTCGATATTCGACATGCGGAATGTCCATTTATAGTGAAGGGTATAAAAAATTCCCCAACGGCCAAACTTGTGCAATTTTTATAAAATCTAATAAAATATATATTTATATATATTTTTTTTGCCAAATATATATTTAGACATAAATCTTTAATATATCACCGCATACCCATCTCATATTAAATACCAACAATAACAAATATATTTATTTGTACATGTATGTGAATAATGGATTTCGCCTCGACGTTCTCCCAGGGGACACACAATATTATAAAAATGATACAAAAGTCACATAAATCATTTGATTTTTTGTTTGTCGTTTTTCTTCCTTCATTCTCCATATAGTTAAGTTCATATTTTCATTAGACATATGCCTTGGAGTGAATAACTTATACGACTAAAATGTGGACCAAGGCAAGACGTGAAAGATTGAAGTTTCGCCACAAAACTCAGCAGGCATAGGCTACTCCCTCATGTATAATCACTAAAATGAAGAAAGAAAAACGAATACAAAATGTGGGAATGAAACGCATGTTTCCATAAGGATTTCACACTATGAATATATTTTTATTTATTTGTGAGTTTGTCAACTGGTGAAGTGTGTTGGTGTTCTCTTTTTTTTCGTTTTGTAATAATTTCTAGTTAGAGAAAGTGTACGAAACAAATGATTCATATGGCTGGTGCTGATACCGTCGAACAGAGATTACTAATGTGACAGATTGTTTCAACATAATAGTATTGTGTAAGTATATTTGTTATATTTTGTACGAATGTCATCTATAATAATTTCTATATTTAGTGTATTGAAATGTTTCTTATAGAGACTTTGTATAATTAAATACAGGGATATTCATTAAAATATGTTTTAATAAAATTAAAACCTTAAGTGGATCCTCAAAATATTTTTTAAAATAAATCCAAGCCTTGTGTGGATCCTCAAATTTTT
Organism: Musca vetustissima; assembly: GCF_032173495.1. Classification (NCBI taxonomy): domain Eukaryota; kingdom Metazoa; phylum Arthropoda; class Insecta; order Diptera; family Muscidae; genus Musca; species Musca vetustissima. Next base: position 82,262 of record NW_026888174.1, on the reverse strand, counting down.
TTTTAATAAATCCAAGCCTTGTGTGGATCCTCAAACAATTTTTTAATAACTCCACGCCTTGTGTGGATTTTCAAATTTAAATCCAAGCATTGTGTGGATCCTCAAAATTTTTTTTAATAAATTCAAGCCTTGTGTGGATCCTCAAACAATTTTTTTTATTTAATCCACGACTTGTGTGCATCCTCAAATTTAAACCCAGGCCTTGTGGATCCTCAAAATTTGTTTTTAATGAATACAAGCCTTGTGTGGATCCTCAAATTTAAATCCAAGCCTGGTGTGGATCCTCAAATTTAAATCCAAACCTTGTGTGGATCCTCAATTTTTTTTAATAAATTCAAGCCTTGTGTGGATCCTCAAATTTAAATCCAAGCCTTGTGTGGATCCTCAAAAAAAAATTTTTTTTAATAAATCCACGACTTGTGTGGATCCTCAAATTTAAATCCAAGCCTTGTATGGATCCTCAAATTTCAATCCAAGCCTTGTATGGATCCTCAAATTTTTTTAATAAATTCAAGCCTTGTGTGGATCCTCAAATGTTTATTTAATAAATCCAAGTCTTGTGTGGATGCTCAAAAATTGTTTTAATAAAAGTGTGGACCCTCAAACAAATTTTTAATATATCCATTTTTTAATATATCCATAATATATTTTTTTTTGTAATAAATCCACGCCTTGTGTGTATCCTTTATTTTTTACCGAACATCCTATGACTAGTGACAAAGTATTTTTTTTTAATAAATTCAAGCCTTGTGTGGATCCTCAAACAATTTTTTTAATAAATCCACGCCTTGTGTGGATTCTCAAATTTAAATCCAAGCCTTGTGTGGATCCTCAAACAATTGTTTTTTAATAAATCCACGCCTTGTATGGATCCTCAAAAAATATTCTTTAAAAATCCACGCCTTGTGTGGATCCTCAAAAAATATTCTTTAATAAATCCACGACTTGTGTGGATCCTCAAATTTAAATCCAAGCCTTGTATGGATCCTCAAATTTCAATCCAAGCCTTGTATGGATCCTCAAATTTTTTTAATAAATTCAAGCCTTGTGTGGATCCTCAAATGTTTATTTAATAAATCCAAGTCTTGTGTGGATGCTCAAAAATTGTTTTAATAAAAGTGTGGACCCTCAAACAAATTTTTAATATATCCATTTTTTAATATATCCATAATATATTTTTTTTTGAAATAATAAATCCACGCCTTGTGTGTATCCTTTATTTTTCCTACCGAACATCCTATGACTAGTGACAAAGTATAAGCCAATTTTTTTGTTAAAATATTTTATTAAAATTCTGGCTACTTCAAATTTTCTCCTTCATGAAGTACGGGGGACTTTCCTAACAACCAATTTCAGTAACTTTTATTTATTATATCCCTATACATAACAGCCGTCAACCTCTGTCTGGCTGGGTGTATTTTTAATAGTTCATTGTGTCGAATAAGTCATTAATTGCATTTCAACCATTAATCATACGCTGTGGGGGATCATTTAGATTATACGGAGAAAATAAGTTTTATACAGTTAACTAAAAATATCTCTCGACAGCTTATAAAACTAGAAAGAAAGTATCAACATGAAATTAAGTTCTCTTTTGGGGATTAAACGAGAAATACAGTAATGTTACACTAAATCTAAGCTTTACAAAGTTTTCAAATACAAAATAAACTACCTATGTCGGTTTAACATATTTTTATTGTCATTTATATTCGGACATAGACACTTAAGAGTCAGTGCTATATATTTATATATATATATATATATATATTTGTTATTAAACTTGTTGTGCATAAATTAAATAGTGACTAAATTTATAGACCTTTTGATTGTATAGCAATTAATATGATATTAAAAGGAAATTAGATCAAATTATATACAAATTTTTCGTGAATGTGTGGCTGTGTATGTACGTTCGTAAGTGTGTCTCCAAACACGACAAAGGCCAAAAAAATGGTGGCAATAACCTGAATACACCTCCAGGCCCCAACAAAGACATTTATATGTAAAGAGCAATGAAAAAAAACAACAAACGGTCTAAACATTCTTGTTGGACCCCCAAACCCCACACACACTCCCGCACAGGAAATATCTACATTTATTTGTGAATGTCGGCAAAAATTTATTCAAAGAATTTTCTTAATTTAAACAAAATATGTTGCCTTAAGGTATGCATAAATAATTTTCTAACCACTTCCTCCCTGCCAAAACAGCCAGCCAGGCCACCAAGGGAACACAACACAATCCAAAAGCAGACAAAACAATGAAACTCAAAAGAGGCCCAGGAAATGTTTAAGCAACAACATGTTATGAAAATTGTTTAATTGTAGCCTAGAGGTAACTTTTTTAAGGGAGGAAATTGGCTTTAATGGTTTCGATAAGCATGGCATTTTCTAAAGTTGAAATTAAAAAGGAAAAACAAAACAGGGAAAATGTGGATGAGTATTAATTTAGCTTAATAAGGTGGAGAGATTTGTATATTGTGCGCATTAAGGGGGTAATTAAATGTCGGTGATTTGTTCCCAAGCCAACTAGGAAGTTTAAATAAAAACTAATTTGTTTATTAATCTCTGAAGACCTAAGAGAGAATTTTAAAATCGTGCATGCCCTGAGGTTTGAGTATATTTTTCTTGGTCAAGGTTAAACACTAAGGTATTTAGAATTATCCACATTTTAAAAATATACAAAAAATATATTCCAGGAAATTAAGTAAAAACAGATATAAGGACCAGTGATCGGAGCAGTGTAGTCGGACGGGGCCGACCATACGATACCCTACACACCTACTACGAAACTAAAATTTTCTGCGGATGTTTATTCCGAGCCTGGGCAATATTTCGTGATATTTGCACCCTCTTGCCCGATTAGAGGTAAACAGCACCTCTTCCTCACACTGACATATTTATATATACTTATATATAATACGAGTATTCAGTACATCTATTGTCCAGATTCCCTTCATCGTGGTTTGTGTTGTGATGTTCGGCTTTCATTTGTGGTCTATAGATCGACTCGAAAATGACACCAAAAATTAGAGTTTCGGTCCACTTCATTCCAAAATTATTACCTGATCATCACCGATAATTATAGGCGCTGTCCTTGACCATACCTGGAACCTCATGGAACATTTCAAAGCGATCAGCGCTATAGTTCCGCTTTTTAGAATGATAATGGGTTACTGCATAATATACGAATACGGAGATACCTGTAAATATTTAGGTGTAACTCTCACATCCGTGCACATACAACAATATAATTGGTCTTAATTTAAAGGTCAACCACTCATCATGGATATAATATCAACTTCTCGGGTCTATGTCCTTCAGTGGTAAATATATATGTCATAGAATACAAATTTTGTAATTTTTCACACAAAAGTCAGGGTCCATTTGACCCGCTAAATATTGACCGATCTTTATCAAAACAGGCATGCTTATTCTTGGCCCGATTCCCTTCTCCTTGCAAAATTTCACGATGTTCGGGCCATTATTGCGGCCTCTGGAGCGATCAGAAAAACCGACAAAAATTTAGTATTTGGTCCATTTCATCCCCTAAATATTAGCCGATCTTTCCCAAAACAATAGGGGTCTTCATTGCCCAGAACCCATCCTACATGCAAAATTTCGTGAAGATTGGTCCATAACTGTGGCCTTTATCGTGTTTACAAATTATAATGGACAGACAGACGGACGGACACACATGTCTAGATCAACTCAGCTAGTTGAGATATGACGATCGGTATACTTAAAGGTGGGTCTAGGACCAATATTTCGCGGCATTACAAACTTTTGGGGCTGCACAAAGCTATAATACCCTGACAACATAGTTGTGTAGGGTACAAATAGATAATTTTTCAATTTGGTTATGTGAGTCTTATTATCGAATTTCGTAAGGAAAGTAGTAAAGTCTGCCTGGGCCGACTATATGGTACCCTTCACCATTTTCGGTATGTTGTACATATGTATCCTTACAATTGCATGTCACTGTTCCCTCGAAGGAACATGCTCATGTCTTTCTGCAAACCTATGATAAATTTAATTTCATTCGGGCAGATTTAGAGCCATCTGCGTACCATGGGACAAATTTATGAAAACGATTTATAGCAAAATGTATACACGCTATTCGGTACGCCGCAATGTTAAAATTTTATTGTCAATCAGGCGCATTTTCCGAGCTATATCTAAATCTGATTACAGTGTGTTGAAGGGCGTAAATAGACTGTGACTGTGTTAATTGATTATTAACACAGTCACAGTCTATTTTTTATTATTTTTTATGGAACGAATAGACGTTGATTTTTATACCCTTCACAACACTCTGGTACAGGGTATAATTTCTTTGTGCATATGTTTGTAACAGGCAAAAGGAAACGAGATTGACACCTGGTTCCTTTTGAGAAGGAACCGTCTGTCTTTTATAGATATAGATTTAGATGTAGCTCCCATATATATTTTCGTCCGATTTTAGGTAAATGTTGCACAAAAGTCCCTATATATCCTTCGATTTGCATGAAATTTGGCATAGCGTACTGAATTGAGTCTAGAACGATGTGTGTTAAATTTCGTGAAAATCGGTTCAGATTTAGATATAGCTCTCATATATTTTCGTCGGATTTTATGTAAATGGTGACCCAAAGTTCCTATATATCCTTCGATTTGCCCGAATTTTGGCATAGCATACTGAAATAACTCTAGAACGATGTCTGTTAAATTTCGTGAAAATAAGTTCAGATTTAGATATAGCTCCCAGGTATATTTTCGTCCGATTTTATGTAAATGGTGCACCAAAGTCCCTATATATACTTCGATTTACACGAAATTTGTATTTATAAGTAAATGAAGAACTCAAAATTTAACCGAATGCAAAAAACATATTGAAATAAGTGTAACCTAACATGTGACAAGTTGCGATGAAATCGGTTTAGATTTCGATATTTTGTTTTAGGATTCCATATACACAATATACACAAAGTGGTGAAGGGTATCATATAGTCGGCCGCTTCCGACATTTCTGCTTTTCTTACCGGTTTTATTCATCTTAAATTCGTGATTAAAAAAAAAAACTTAGATCCAAAGATGTTGGATTTTAAAAAGATAATTCAATATTTTCAATATTTTTCCATAAATCCAAAAAGGCAAGTAATAAAAATGAATGTTTTTCCACAGATCCAAAGGAGTGGATTTTTTTTTTTTTGATATTTTCCATAGAAACAAAAGGAGTGAAATTTAAAAAATATATATATTTTTTAGTTGCCATAGTCGCAGCCACTCTCAAAATTTAATATCAATTTTAATATTTTATGCCTTTAAATAACTACTAGTCCTACGATGCCTTAAAACAGAATTAACATTGAATTATTGAAATAAATTTTTATTGCTTCACATTGTGCGGTCTTCATTGCGAAGAAGTTTTGTTAATACGTCTGACTGACTGGGTAAGAGGTAAAAAGTTTAGATTTATTCATTGAATTTATTGTCATATTTTGCTTTGGGCTATGTTCGCCAATGCTAACAATGTTTATTTTCTTCAATTAGGCCTTGTAATCATTTTACAAACATTTTGACCAGAGCCCGTGAATAATTCCATCGAATCCGCATTAAGGAAGCTAAAACTGGCCTGTTGTTTTTATACCCTCCATCATAGTATGGAGGGTATATTAATTTTGCCATTCCGTTTGTAACTCACCGAAATATTCATTTCCGACCCTATAAAGTATAAGTATATTCTAAGACGATCTAGCCATGTCCGTCTGTCCGTCTATTGTAATCACGCTATCTTCGGAAGGAATTTAGATAGGGTACTGAAATTTTGCATAGGATTGTCTTTTGTCTGCAGGCAGGTTAAGTTCGAAGATGGGATATATCGGCCCACGTTTAGGCATAGCTTCCATAAGGGTACAACCAAATTTTCGGTATTTTGGGGTTTTTGAACGCGTTTTCAACCGAATTCGCTGAAATTTGATACATTGGGTTCTTATTGGGTAATAAATGTCGCCACAAAAAATTATAAATATAGGTCCACTTTTTCTGGTAGCCCCCATATAACGGTACCTCCCAATTTTCAGTATTTTGGGGACTTTGATCGTATTTTTCCGCCGAATTGGCTGTAATTTAGTACTTTGAGTTCTAAATAGGTTCCAAATCACTCTACAAAAAATTATGAATCTAGGTCCAATTTTTCTGGTAGCCCCCCATATAAGAGTACCCCCAATTTTCGGTATTTTGGGGCCCTTGAGCGCGTTTTTCAACCGAATTCGCTGAAATTTGGTACATTGGGATCTTATTGGGTACCAAATATCTCCACTAAAAATTATAAATATAAGTCCATTTTTTCTGGTATCTCCCATATAAGGGTACCCCCAAATTTCGGTATTTTGGGATTCTTGAGCGCGTTTTTCAACCGAATTCGCTAAAATTCGGTATATTGGGTTCTTATTGGGTACAGCCCGCATTTAGGCTTAGCCGTAGCTCCTGTGTGGGAGGTACCAGAAGGCATGTGCCGATATTCCCCAAATTTGGACTTGAATTAAGTTTGGAAGACATAATAAGATGGGATGAAATCAAATTTTTCTGATACGGATTTGGCCCCAAGAAACATGGGGTCTAGAACCAATATTTCGATGATGAAAGTGTATACACACTAATTAGCCATAAGGCTGAGGGTATAATTTTCCATTAAAAATTATTGTTTACATAATCGGTTTGTAGAAATGTCGGTATAGGTCCATTTTTTTGGTATGTTCCCTATATTTTCATTTCAAGTACCTGCCAGTATATCTATGGTGAAGGGTATCCAAAGTTCGGCCCGGCCGAACTTAACGATTTTTTACTTGTTTGGAACTTAATGCACATCAAATTTCAAATTTCGTGCCAATGGAAAGTTATATAGGGACTTTAGTACACCATTTACCTAGAATCGGATGAAAATATATATGGGAGCTATATCTATATCTGAACCGACACACATCATTCTAGACTTAATTCAGTACACTATGCCAAATATCGTGCAAAAAAGAATAATCCACGCATATAGAGCTCAAGACAGCCCTTAAAAATGAACGCCTCTAGGGCTCAGAATTGTCTGTGTTGACCTAGAAAATTAGTTAAAAATCAACGTCTTAAGGGCTCAGCATGGCATGTGGTTGCCATTAGAAACATTTTGTTAATCCAACCTTATTGATCCTGCATGATTATCCTTAAAATGCTTTTCAAAAAAATGTTGAGCCCATCATAATCTTTGAAAATATCTTTTATAAAATATTTAGTGGAATGCCTCATAATTGGCCTTCATTGTTTATTTTTTTGTGTCTTTAATTTCCTCATTGAATTTCATTTGCTTGTAATAATTATGCGCCCGTTCGTTCATTTGTTCTTCTCATTTTCCAATGTAATTTGTGTTGATTATAGAAAAAACGCGACAACAAAAAATTTACTTTCCTCTTTATGCTGTTATCGTGGTTGTTGGTGGTGCTGGCGTCTTCGTTTCTCTGGTAATTACAGTAATTTTCCTTTTAACTACCCTATGTTGGATATTAACCCCTTTCAATTTATAATGAGTATATAACAGGGAAGGAAACCGAAAACCGGGGGATGATTATTGATGGTGTCGAAACCAACACAACTTTTAAGTGAATCTTCCTTTCTCTTACCCCACCACAATTGCATTGCATAAGAAAAGTTTTCACAATAACAAAAAAAACTTTCCACTACCGTGAACATTCACTTCGTGTGGCAGGAAATATAAACATTTGCCAAAGTATCGAAAATGTTCGCCCCAATTTCACTTCGGTTTGAAATGCGGAATATTGTCCGCTGCTCTGCTGTGGCAACAACATTTCGCAAATGGACAAATCTTATTTACGCATGTTTCAACGTTAATTTTTAATTAATGCAATTACTTAGTAAACTGTGAAAGTGATTGAGTGCGAGGGTATTTTTTGTGTGTGTTGTTTTTGTTGCTGCCGGGCGGTTTTTATTGTGGGAAATAATGCTTTGATACAGAGTGAAAGGCGAATGTTTGGACAAAGCGGGTAATCGGATTTTTCCTCTTAAATGTTGATATAAATAAATAATTGTAAATTTTATTACAATGAGAAGGGACAAAAACGGTATTCGGTGATAAATTAAAAACAAAACAATGGGGAAGTAATTAAGGAATCCACAAAGTTTTATAAACAAAGTATAAATTAAAAAAAATCCATGCAGTGTAAATATATTTCAGCATAACAACTCTAGAATTATTAAAAAATCTACGAATCGAGGGATCGGAACCGCTATTAAAAATACTTCAACAATGCATTTCTGTGCAGTTTTGAATAGTATCTGGAATTTTCTTGTGAAATTCAGGCTTTTTAAAATGCTTAAAATGTCCACGAATACTAGAGCTTTGAATGACCTTTTAAAATTCATAAAAAATCCACGCATATTAGAATTCTGTTTGGCCTTTGGAAAATTCTTTTAAAACATCCATGCCTATGACATTTGGAAAATTATGTTAAAAAATCCACGTCTATGGATTTTGGAAAATTCTTTAAAAATCCAGATGTTTGGCCTTTGAAAAGGACTTTGAAAATCCATGGCTCTGGGCTTTGGAAGATTTGTTAAAAAAACTTCTTTTCTAGTGTTTGGAAAATTCTTTAAAGCGGTATGGCCTTTCAAAAATTCTTTTGTAATCCACGCCTCTGGTCTTTGGAAAATTCCCTACAAATCCCCAGCAATAACATTTGCAAATTCTTTAAAAATCCAGGGTTATGGACTTTGGAAATTTCTTAAAAAATCCAAGGTTATGGACTTTGAAAACTTCTTCAAGTATCCAATAATATTTCTCTTAACCCTTTCAGTGTCAAAGACAATTTTTGTCGGAATAAAAATCTAAAGTTTTGTACTTAAAATCATATGAAGGCCCAGATTTTAGAAAACAAAATCAATTCTTATTTTATCCCTCGGACAGTTTTGTCTATCTTTCAGCAAAAATATCCGAAAAATTGCAAAGGAAGAGAGTAATTTTAAATGTCGAATATATTCGACAAAAACACTGAAAGGGTTAACATATCCAAGTTTATGGCCTTTGGAAAAACACTTTTAAAAAATCCACGTCTATGACCTTCGAAAAATTTCTTTAAAAAAATCCACGTCTATGGCCTTCGAAAAATTTATTTTAAAAAAATCCAAGCCAATGGCCTTTGGAAAATTTATTTTAAAAAATCCAAGCCAATGGCCTTTGGGAAATTTCTTATAAAATATCCAACCAATGGCCTTTGGAAAAATTGTTTTAAAAAATCCACGCCTATGGCCTTTGGAAAATTTCTTTTAAAAAATCCATGTCTATGGCCTTCGAAAAATTTCATTTAAAATATCCTCGCCTATGGCCTTTGCAAATTTTTATTTAAAAAATACACGCCTATGGGCGTTGGAAAATTGTTTTAAAATATCCACGCCTATGGCCTTTGCAAATTTTTATTTAAAAAATACACGCCTATGGGCGTTGGAAAATTGTTTTAAAATATCCACGCCTATGGCCTTTGCAAATTTTTATTTAAAAAATACACGCCTATGGGCATTGGAAAATTGTTTTAAAAAATCCACGCCTATGGGCGTTGGAAAATTGTCTTACAAAATCCATGTATATGACCTTCGAAAAATTTCATTTAAAATATCAACGCCTATGGCCTTTGCAAATTTTTATTTAAAAAAATCCACGCCTATGGGCGTTGGAAAATTGTTTTACAAAATCCATGTATATGACCTTCGAAAAATTTCATTTAAAATATCAACGCCTATGGCCTTTGCAAATTTTTATTTAAAAAAATCCACGCCTATGGGCGTTGGAAAATTGTTTTAAAAAATCCACGCCTATGGGCGTTGGAAAATTTCTTTTAAAAAATCCACGCCAATGGCCTTTGGGAAATTTCTTTAAAAAAAATTCCACGTCTATGGCCTTTGGAAAATTTCTTTAAAAAAAAAATCTACGTCTATGGCCTTTGGAAAATTTCTTTAAAAAAAATCCACGTCTATGGCCTTTGGAAAATTCCTTTAAAAAAATCCACGCCTATGAGCGTTGGAAAATTGTTTTACAAAATCCACGCCTATGGGCTTTGGAAAATTTCCTTTAAAAAATCCACGCCTATGAGCGTTGGAAAATTGTTTTACAAAATCCACGCCTATGGCCTTTGGAAAATTTCGTTTAAAAATCCACGCTTATGAATATTTAAAAAATTATTTTAAAAAATCTTCACCTATGATTATTGAAAATTACTCTTTTAAAAAAGTCACCCTTATATTTATTGAAATTCCCCCTCTATGGCCTTTAAAATTCCACGCTTACATCTTTGAAAAATTCTTTTTAAATTTAATTCTGGAAAAATTCCTAAAAATCCGGTTCTGGTTATAATCCTGTGAAAAGACAAATATTTTTATTTTCAATTATATGGCATTGCTGACACAATTTTCCTGTTACACAATTGAAGACGTTAACAGAGAAATTTTACGCCCAATTGATATTTACAGCCACATTAAAGATTGCAGCTGTGGCTGTGCTGTCTCTTGTTCTGTTTCATGGAATCAATTAATTTTTGCTCACATTCCTCGCGTTGTCGCCCTCCCGCATTGATCCAGACTCATCTTGCTCTGATGAGATATGTCCATTTAAGCGACATCACCACCACCATCAGGAGCAAGTATTGGAAGAAATCACTTGAAGGTTTTTACGCATTGTCGCAAATGATGTTGATGGCGAAAAAACAACAATAACAACTATAACCACAACAGATGACAACGGCAATGAAAGACATGACCACCATCGCCATCATTATATAGACTAATTAAAGGAATGCGCACAAACACACATATACACACTCTCAAACCTCAATATGCTAGACGGGGTAATTGGGAAAATTTCATTGTCCGTTAATAAAAGTGGGTTATTGATGATGATATTTTGTGATTGCATTGCTGGGAGTGAGGTGGGCAATGTTGATCACAGACAATCCTTCTCGTAGAGCATTTTAACGAACCTCACAAAATATTCTCCCCTTGATTATGAAAACTTAAATTACCCAATCATCATCATCAGCATTGTTGTTGTCCGGGATATTAAATTACAAATTTAAATTAACTACTGTTAATGATATACCCTGGTCGTGATGTAGCATCACTTAAAGAAATATGTCCTGGAATGGAAAACAATGAATGGCATGCTGGTGGAATGCCACTCATCTATTACAGAAATTCAACTCTTTTGTTACAACCACAACTAAGAGCTAACAAACAGGAGAGGGAGTGGGACAGTGTGTAAGGGAAGATGCCACCATATTTCAAAGGGTCATTAAAAACTTTGTTTTGTCATTCACGCCCACGCACTCTAATGGACCACATTTTATGTTTGGGGGACGGACATTTTAATTAGAGCCTCAAGAAAAATTTACATTTTAATTGTTGGCGAAAAAAAATAATAAAATTCGAATCAATAAACTGGCAACGAATCGTGAGAGATAGACCAAGAGAATGTGAGTGAGAGGGAAGACTATAAGAGCCCATGGGTTAAGTGCTATTAATTACCACAAAAAGCACTCAGCCTCGAAAATATAAACAAACGTAATTGATGCAGGCCATGTCCTTCGTCACAAAATTAAATATGGGCCAAAATCATATTTTTTTCAGAAACCAAAAACAAGACACGTTTCGTGTACGCTCTTTCAATGTCCTTGATTAACATTATCAATTCTTTGAATTTTAGATAAAAGAAGAAAATGTTTGCAAAATTTGCTGCCACATAATGGCAAAAACACACAATTTTTTAGGGTAAAAAATACACACCAAGTTAAAAAAAGAAACCCAATATTATTTAACTACGCTAAGTAAAAAAAAAAATTGCAAACATATTTTTTTCTGCCTCCCAATTTTCGCTGAGTTCTTTTTCTTCACTTTTTGTCTGTCATTTTAGAGAAAATGAAAAAAAGGTTAATGCTTTTTGGTTATCACTGAACCAGTAAAGGAAACACTTGAACAAATAGGGTCGTTGAGCTAAATGCTTGGAAAACTCAACAATTTTTATGCAGCGAGAGGCATCAGTTATTACTGCTGCCATCACAACTTATGGCGAGACATATTACTCACACCATCACCAAGTTGTGTGTTTTTATTAAAGCCTTATGGCTGTGCATGTGGGGCCTCAGAGTAGAAAGTGCCACGCCAACATGTGTTTGATGTGTTGGTCTGCCTAGCTGACAGAGTGACTGACAAACATTAATAGGCAGCAAAAATGTGAGTGTTTAAAATGTTCAATGACATTATTTTATATAACACGCCTCTTAATTTTCAACAGAGTAAAAAAACAAACGAAAAGCCTTCAATACTATTACTATCAACAGCAATATGTGCCGCATATTGTGTGAGCAGATTTTCCAAGCCACTACGAGAGGGGAACAGGAAGGCCATCCAGAAGAAGATTTTTTAAAAGAAATTTTCCAAAGGCGATAGGCTTGGATTTTTTTTAAAAGAAATTTTCCAAAGGCCATCGGCGTGGATTTTTTTAAAAGAAATTTTCCAAAGGCCATAGGCGTGACTTTTTTAAAAGAAATTTTCCAAAGGCCATAGGCGTGACTTTTTTTAAATGAAATTTTCCAAAGGCGATAGGCTTGGATTTTTTTAAAAGAAATTTTCCAAAGGCCATAGGCGTGGATTTAAAAAAAAAATTCCAAGGGCCATAGGCGTGGATTTTTTAAAAGAAATTTTCCAAAGGCCATAGGCGTGGATTTTTTAAAATAAATTTTCCAAAGGCCATAGGCGTGGATTTTTTAAAAGAAAATTTCCAAAGCCCATGGGCGTGGATTTTTTAAAACAAATTTTCCAAAGGCCATAGGCGTGGATTTTTTAAAAGAAATTGTCCAAAGGCCATAGGTGTGGATTTTTTAAAACAAATTTTCCAAAGGCCATAGGCGTGGATTTTTTAAAAGAAATTTCCAAAGCCCATGGGCGTGGATTTTTTAAAAGAAATTTTCCAAAGGCCATAGGCGTGGATTTTTTAAAAGAAATTTCCAAAACCCATGAACGTGGATTTTTTAAAGGAAATTTCCAAAACCCATGGGCGTGGATTTTTTAAAAGAAATTTTCCAAAGGCCATAGGCGTGGATTTTTTAAAAGAAATTTTCCAAAACCCATGGGCGTGGATTTTTTAAAATAAATTTTCCAAAGGCCATAGGCTTGGATTTTTTTTAAAGAAATTTTCCAAAGGCCATAGGCGTAACTTTTTTAAAAGAAATTTTCCAAAGGCGATAGGCTTGGATTTTTTTAAAAGAAATTTTCCAAAGGCCAAAGGCTTGGATTTTTTAAAAGAAATTTTTCAAAGGCCATAGGCGTGGATTTTTTAAAGAAAGTTTCCAAAGGCCGAGGCGTGGATTTTTTAAAGGAAATTTTCCAAATTCCATAGGCGTGTATTTTTTTAAAGAAATTTTCCAAAGGCCATGGGCGTGGATTTTTTACAAGAAATTTTTCGAAGGCCATAGACGTGGATTTTGGAAGAAATTTTTCGAAGGCCATAGACGTGGATTTTGGAAGAAATTTTTCGAAGGCCATAGACGTGGATTTTGGAAGAAATTTTTCGAAGGCCATAGACGTGGATTTTGGAAGAAATTTTCCGAAGGCCATAGACGTGGATTTTGGAAGACATTTTTCGAAGGCCATAGGCGTGGATTTTTTAAAGGAAATTTTCCAAAGTCCATAGGCGTGGATTTTGGAAGAAATTTCCAAAGCCCATGGGCGTGGGTTTTGGAAGAAATTTCCAAAGCCCATGGGCGTGGGTTTTGGAAGAAATTTCCAAAGCCCATGGGCGTGGGTTTTGGAAGAAATTTCCAAAGCCCATGGGCGTGGATTTTGGAAGAAATTTCCAAAACCCATGGGCGTGGATTTTGAAAGAAATTTCCAGAGCCCATGGGCGTGGATTTTGGAAGAAATTTCCAAAGTCCATGGGCGTGGATTTTGGAAGAAATTTCCACAGCCCATGGTCGTGGATTTTGGAAGAAATTTCCAAAGCCCATGGGCGTGGATTTTGGAAGAAATTTCCAAAGCACATGGGCGTGGATTTTGGAAGAAATTTCCAAAGCCTATGGGCGTGGATTTTGGAAAAAATTTCCAAAGCCCATGGGCGCTGATTTTGGAACACATTTCCAAAGTCCATGGGCGCTGATTTTTGAACACATTTCCAAAGTCCATGGGCGTGGACTTTTAAAAAAAATTTCCAAAGCCCATGGGCGTTGATTTTTAAAGAAATTTTTATAAAAATTCGCTCGTATAGAGCGATCTATGAGCTCAGATAAATTTTTTTAAAATCCACCCTCAAAGAGCTCTGTATGAGCTGTGGAAACTCCTCACATCCACACGCTCAAAGAGACCATCATTAGCATTGACGTTTTCTGTAATGGGCTTTGAAATTTTCCACGTCCAAAGACCTCTCTATGGTACAGGAAAAGCCTTTCAAAATCCCCCTTATAGAGTTATATATGGACTTGGGAAATTTCTTTAAAAATCCAATCTCATATAGCTTTGTTTGACCTTTGGTATTATTTAAGAAAGTTACCTCCCAAACTTATTTCACTGCACCCTCGATTTTCATACATCTTTACCGCTTGCAGTGGTGGGTGATCAACAACAGTGATGCCCAAAGCCGCACTTTAGTGTTTTGGGGTATGTTGCACGACTATGAAATTGTATTTGTGAGTTGGGCACAGTTCGTGGATGAGTTTTTTTTTCCTAGCAGCCATAGCCAACTCCAGCATTCACGGCCTCACTATTACTACTCTATGACTGGTATGGCTGTGCGAAATTCAGACAAGGGTATGTTTTTGTGTCTCTGAGTGTTCGTGTGTGTGTGTGTGGGTGGGTGAGTACCACATGAAATTGTAATTAAACCCGCGTACAGCATACTTAATTGCTTTTTAATGAATAAAAAGAACTGGAGAGAGATGAAGACTGAAAAAAAAACAAACTACATAGAAAATGATTTTGGTACACAGCAAGTGCTGGTGGAACACATTGCCAACCAACCCGATGTAGATACTTGGCGAAAAATGAAAATTGGACAACATTATCAAACCTCATGTGACATCGTGGTAACAGCAACACTCAACTCAGCAGAAAAGGCGTTCATTATTTCCCCACTTGCTAGGTCGCTATCTGTTTTGGCCCACAACATATGCTGACAGTTACTCCAGAGATTTCCAAGAAAGATAGACAACCAAATGCCGCAACTAAAACCGGAATGTCATTCTCTCGGCATGGCAATGAAGTTACAGATTTTTTCCACAACACTGCCAACATCTTAAGTGCATTTTATTAAAGTTTTTATTTATTTATTCACTTCGTCTGTGAGCAGGATAATCATAAAGAATTGTTGTTGGTCTAGTCTAGTCATTTATGGGGAGATAGGGGAGTTAATGAAATCCAAAAAGTCTAAAACTTTAGTGATGCGGAAAAATGCAAAGTCATCTTTTATTACTTTTGGAAGAAAAAAAATGCACTGAAAACGTAGCAAAGTAATGAATCTAAGAAAGATTTATTCCGCCACCGTAACTATGCCTCCTATAAAGTTTGCATCATTTAATGATCACGCTGGGCTAAAGTATTCCCACTAAAGTAGAGCAGATTTTTTACTTGCTTCAAAACCTAAATATTGTTTTGTAACATTTTTAACAAGCTTTCCAGAGATAATCTAATGGCCTGACTACATTAAATTTTCCAACAAAAAAGTATGCATTAAGTTTTGCAACAACAAAATTCTAATCCCCAAAAGTATGCTTTATTGTGGTTATCTAAATATGCCTTGAGGAATATTTTTAAAGTGAAATCGAATGAGCAGGAAAACAAAACCTAACAAAAAATGCTAACATAAATGCTATACTTTTTTCATGACCACGTTCAAATTCCGTGAAATTTATTTTAAATAGGCTTTTTTGGTTTTAACTTTTTTATGGTGGACCCAATAATTTGATGGTCAAGAAAAGATGTCATTGGGGTTATAAAATAAAATGTGTGAGTGTGTGTGTGCGTGTGCGTTTTTATACCCTTCCACACTGTGGTACAGGGTATTATGTCTTTGTCCATATGATTGTAACAGGCAAAAGGAATCGAGATAGACACATGGTTCCTTTTGAAAATATGCAAAGTCGATTTATGCATATCCGCCTGTAGATGTTAAATTGCATTTATGATTCGATTTGGATAAAATTTGGCTCAGCTGACTTATTTGGCGCAAGGACGAACCTTATTGAAATTGGGAAAATTGGTTTAGATTTAGATATAGCTCCCGTATATAGTATGTTGTTGTCAAGTTTCGAGAAAATCGGTTCAAATTTAGATATAGCTCCTATAGATATTTTCGCCCGATTTTATGTAAATGGTGCACCAAAGTCCATATATATCTTTCGATTTGCACAAAATTTGGCATAGTGTAATGAATTAGGTTTAGAATGATGTGCGCTAAGTTTCGTGATTATCGGTTCATATTTATATATAGCTCCCATATATATTTTTGTCCGATTTAAGGTAAACGGTGCGCCAAAGCCCCTATATATCTTTCGATTTGCCGAAAGTTTGCGTAGTGTGCTGAATTTTGTCTAGAATGACGTGGGTGAAATTTCGAGAAAATCGGTTCAGATTTAGATATATCTCCCATATGTAGTTTTGTCCGATTTTATGTAAATGGTCACCAAAGTCCATATATATCTTTCGATCTGAGCGAAATTGTGCATGGTGTACTCAATTTAGTCTAGAATGACGTGTGCCAAATTTCGAGAAAATCGGGTCAGATTTATATATTGTACCCATATATATTTTCAACCGATTTAAGGTAAATGGGGCTCCAAAGTCATGGAGCCCCATTTACCCCATCTTTCGATTTGCACGAAATTTGGCAGAGTATCCTGAATGAATTCTAGAATGATCTTTGATAATTTTCCAGGATGTCGGTTCAGACTTAGATATATCTCCCATACACTTGATGTTGTTGTGTTCTGCATGATCTTTGGGATTTTCGTGCCTTTGAGATGGAAATCTGTTCCTACTATAGCTCGTGTTTTAAGTTTTAAGAAAATCGGTTTAGAGTTAAATTAAATTTCGTTCAATTTCATGTCAATGTTCGTTCGAAAAGGCGACGTCTGTTAGGATACATATGTAAAATATACCCAAAGTGGTGAAGGGTATCATATAGTTGGCCCAGTCCGACTGTACTACTTTCTTTAGTGGTTGGTCATACAAATTATATTTTACAAGAATCCACGCCTTCTATAGGCGCTTGAAAAAATATTCCTTAAGAATCCACCCTTGAAAAAATATTCCTTAAGAATCCACCTTTGAAAAACTATTCCTTAAGAATCCACGCCTTCTATAGGCCCTTGAAAAAATATTCCTTAAGAATCCACCCTTGAAAAAATATTCCTTAAGAATCCACCCTTGAAAAAATATTCCTTAAGAATCCACCCTTGAAAAAATATTCCTTAAGAATCCACGCCTTCTATAGGCCCTTGAAAAAATATTCCTTAAGAATCCACGCCTTCTATAGGCCCTTGAAAAAATATTCCTTAAGAATCCACGCCTTCTATAGGCCCTTGAAAAAATATTCCTTAAGAAAAATATATTCCTTAAGAATCCACGCCTTCTATAGGCCCTTGAAAAAATATTCCTTAAGAATCCACGCCTTCTATAGGCCCTTGAAAAAATATTCTTTGAAAAATCCACGTTTTCTAAAGGCCTTTTAAAAGATATTCTTTAAAAAATCCGCGCCTTCTATAGGCCCTTGAAAAAATATTCCTTAAGAATCCACGCCTTCTGTAGGTCCTTGAAAAATATTCCTTAAGAATACACGCCTTCTGTAGGTCCTTGAAAAAATATTCCTTAAGAATCCACGCCTTCTGTAGGTCCTTGAAAAAATATTCCTTAAGAATCCACGCCTTCTGTAGGTCCTTGAAAAAATATTCCTTAAGAATCCACGCCTTCTGTAGGTCCTTGAAAAAAATATTCCTTAAGAATCCACGCCTTTTGTAGGTCCTTGAAAAAATATTCCTTAAGAATCCACGCCTTCTATAGGCCCGTGTATTTCTGAAGAATATTTTCAAGGGTCGGCGCGTATTTTTTGAAAAATATTTTTTCAGTTGCCCACACAAGGCATGGATTATTACAGCATATTTTTCCAAGGGCTTATAAAAGGCGTGGATTTGAAGAAATATGAAGTTCCATACATGTTTCCCAATTTCTTTGAATAAATTTCGAATTATTAACAATATAATAACTTATTAATATTTGAATAATGGAGCGTATAATTTATACAAACATGCCGACAAATTCACATACGCCACCATGTTCGCAATGGCTTAAATGTAATTTAATTTTCATAATATTTCTTTAAATATATTAAATGGAATATGATATAATTGTAACATATTCTTAAGCTTACATTTTTTCTTATATTTAAATTTTAAAACTATATTGAAATATATACACACACACACATACACAACACGCCAACCAACAATTTCTAGTTATAGCTTAAGGTATGTAAGCAGTACAGCCACCATCACCACGAACTACAAAGAAAGGATTTCAGTGTATTACCCAATATAAGACTTTAGGCTAGAAAGACTCTTTAATCTCGTTGTTGTTTACTTTGTATTGCATACATTTTTAGCTATCGGCTATAAACTATAATTAAAGCATACATTATGAAAGGCGGTTTTTGTGGAAGGGTTGTTGGTGGGCATGCTGTGCAATGATTTTCTAAGAAGTACTTTAGTATAGAGGTTTATTTATCTTGGAGTAATACTGAGAAATTATGGCATATTAAAATTGTAAAGATGGGTTAAATTTCTGAATGATATTGATGATGATAACAATGCTAATAAGATGTGTAGTCTAATGAATGGAATGATATTGATACGAAAATCGGTTTGGGGGGAGTAGAGGAAATAGGTGGAAGTTTCTTATTAAGCTAATATGGTGATTGATTCCTTTTGTATTTAGATATCAATGTTTTTAGAAAGTTAATGAGTTTCATAATTAGAAATGCCAGTAAGCTGATAGGTCGGACATGCCCGAAGATGTTACGACTCCCTGTTAGGCGGCGCTAGAGGGGACCTTCCGGCTAGTTAGCGGTCTCTGGGCTATGGTCCTCAACCCGTCCACACCTCTAGCCCATCAGGGCGAACACGAAAATGAACTTTAACTATTCAAACAAACAAACAAATGACATACAAAACACAGCACCTGCCTTGATAAGAGAGTATAGATGTTTCACTCTCACATTTTGCCCTCCCAACCATGGTTTCCAAACGTTCCAACGTATCAATATTATTGGAAACCCCGCAAACACACACACACTCACCTCATCACCTTCTTAGAATCCTCTCTAAAAGAACAATTAAAACATATTAGTTATGGTTACAAAATCAACACATATTACATTTATTCTTATAATATAAGCCTTAAAACTAAAAAACCTGTATTGGATTCTTCAACCCCAGATCACTCAATATATCAATGAAACAAAAACAAATTCGATATTAAAATTTCCTCTTTGAAACGCTAGAGATTCTTTTAAATAACACCTTAAAAACTACTCATCAAGTCCCTATTATAAAGGAGCTCATTTATAATGGCTGAATAGGCCAATCCGGCGTTAGAACTACATACGACGAATCCCTAGTCTTCCTTCAGAGAATTATATGACCTTTAAACACTTAAAAACAATCTGGAGTCAAATCACAAATCCTTACAAATTCAAATAAAAATGTTGACATTCACAAGGACAACACAAGATACACTTAAACAATTAGTCTCTTATGATGATTAATTATGATTAAAATGATTACTTAGATGGAAACATTATCTTTTTCAAAGTTAGGGAATGTTTTTAGGGCAAAAAGGCATGGGTTTATTTCCAGCTCATTCTATGCATTTAGGTCTTAATATTTTGAATTCACCAATTTTAATATTTATTTTGTTATGCTTCCAGATAACCGCCTATCTTAGCTGAGTAGCACCGTTACCTCTGTTCCGGCCAAAAAAATAAAGGAGGATTTAGATTACCATCGGCCACACAAAATTTGGTTTATGTTGCTGCTGGCAAAAACAGCTGAAAGGCCACACATCCACACACACAACACAAACGGCTCGTTGGAGCTCCAAAAAAAAAATAATCACTGACCTCCTCTTGGGAATACCGGAGGCCAGTAGCAGATTGGTGTTGTCGTTTTTCTGGGGAACCTACCAAAAAATATCTCCCGTTTATACTCATATCAAATCACCTCATTATAAGAAAACTCACGGTAATTTTTTGATTCCACCCGTTTGCAAGATCACAAATAAAAACTGCAATATAATTGATTGTCGTTGTGTTTTTTTGTTAGTTTTTTGGTTTTTTTCTAACGTTGGGGACGCACAATATTCTGGCCTGTGGCGGTTAATATCAGACTAAAGCTATAGTCTTGCTCCTACCCTTATTTATAGAGCCTAAATTTTCCTCCATTTTCATAAATTTTCCAATAATTTTTAAGAAAATACATTTAGTGATAAGTACACTGAACACAGCCTTATTTTTTTATTGATGTGGCTACACTGTTCGTTTCCTCAGTCTCTTCAGTCCGGGTTTCACATGCAGAGCGCGCGCGTCAAATAATTTATTGGTGATTTTTAATTTTAAAAAATATATTTTTGGCGGAGTCCACACCGTTGCAGGCGAAACATTTTGAATAGCGCCGCCCTAGAAAAAAGGAGTCATTCATCCCACCCACGCAACAAAGAATGAGATTTAGTCATGATCAGCTAATGTTTACCGTGACCTAAGGGATTAAAGTTGCCAGTGTATGAAAGAGGAGCTGATGACCATTATGTTAATATCAATTGAATTGAAATATTAAAATAATTATAAAGGCATTCGTGTTTTATTTCCATAGCCCAAATAACGCCAGATTGTTTTTCTTCGAAATCTTTAATTTAAGTTTGAAACTTAAATCTTATATTAGCAAATAACTATTCTTGAATAAAATGTTGTTTAAGCACGAAGCTAGGAGAGCGTAGAATAATATACAATAATAAAATAAAATAATTTAAAGAAATTCACTGAAATATCCGTTGTTTTCTAGCAGTGGTATAGTAATTTTTCATGTCCTTTATAATGGATTGTAGCCCAAAATCAGTAATTATGAGGGTTAATATATATAGCGGAACTAATAAATAATCAAATATTTATCACAAAAAATGGAAAGACTAATCAGTATTTACGGACAACGATTTTCGTTGAAAGCATATTTTTTTGATGTGTGGGGACAAATATTTGTTTATGGGTGCTAAGTTAGCACTGATGACCACTCAATCTTACGTTTTTAGCCAATCAAATTACAGAAAGCAATCCACATGCATGCAATGATATCCTGAATGAAGAATTGGGTTTGTAGTAGTGAGGAAGGTTGTCGTTTTTTTATACCCTTCAACACACTGTGGTACAGGTATTATGTCTTTGTGCATATGTATGTAACAGGAAAAAGAAAACGAGATAGACACATGGTTCCTATTGAGAATATGCATAGAATTACTTTCTAAGTCGATTTATACATGTCCGTCTGTACGTCCGTCTGTAAACAAAGTACAGGTCGCATTTATGATCCGAATTGGATGAAATTTGGCACAGGTCACTTATTTGGCCTAAGGACGAACCCTATTGAAATTGGGAAAAATCGGTTCAAATTTAGATATAGTCCCATATATATTTTCGTCCGATTTAAGGTAAATAGTGCACCAAAGTCCCTAAGTATCTTTCGATTTGCACGAAATTTGGTATAGCGTACGTGGAAATCGGTTCCGATTTATATATAGCTCCCATATATAATTTCGTTCGATTTAATGTAAATGGTGCACCAAAGTCTCTATATATCCTTCGATTTACACGAAATTTGGCATAGCGTACTAAATTATGTACAGAAACATGTATATTAAATTTCGTAAAAATCGGTTCAGATTTAGATATAGCTCCCATATATATATATATATATATATATATATATATTTTCGTCCGATTTTAGGTAAATGGTGCACCAAAGTCTCTATATATCCTTCGATTTACACGAAATTTTGCATAGCGTACCGAATTAAGTCTAGAACGATGTGTGTTAAATTTCGATAAAATCGATTCAGATTTAGATATAGCTCCCATATATATATTTTCGTCCGATTTTAGGTAAATGGTGCACCGAAGTCTCTATATATCCTTCGATTTACACGAAATTTTGTATAGCGTACCGAATTAAGTCTAGAACCATGTGTGTTAAATTTCGTTAAAATCGGCTTAGATTTAGATAGAGCTCTCATATATATTTTCGTCCGATTTTAGGTAGAACGATGTGTGTTAAATTTCGTTAAAATCGGCTTAGATATATTAGCTTAGATATTAGCTATAGCTAACTCTCATGTATATTTTCGTCCGATTTTAGGTAAATGGTGGACCAAAGTCCCTATATATCCTTCGATTTCCACGAAATTTGACATAGCGTATTGAATTAAGTGTATAATAATGTGTGCTAAGATTCGTGGAAATCTGTTTAGATTTAGATATAGCTCCCATATATATTTTCGTCCGATTTTAGGTAAATGATGCACCAAAGTCCCTATATACCCTTCGATTTGCACGAAATTTGGCATAGCGTACTGAATTCAGTACAGAATGATGTGTGCTAAGCTTTGAGAAAATCGGTACAGATTTAGATATAGCTCCCATATATATTTCGTCCGATTTTATATAAATGGTGCAACAATGTTTCTATATGTCCCTCGATTTGCACTACATTTGGCATAATGAGTGTTAATATTTGTGAAATTAGGTTCAGATCCCACATATATTTTCGTCCGATTTTACATAAGTGGTGCGCTAATCTCCTAATGTTTGTCCGATTAACACGAAATTTTGCACATCGTATCAAATTGAGACTTGAATGACGTTATTGCGTTTTGTTGAAGTTGGTGCAGATGTAGCCATAACTTCCATATGTATTTCAAATGGGTGTCTGATTTAGATTAAATTTTTAACAGTGCGACGTACCGAAAATCTTTAATCAATTTAACTATACATCGTTTTCCATAAATTGCCATGGTTTCCCATGGTACGCAGACTCTAAATATGTCCGAATGAAATTTTTTCAAGGACTAGAAGAGGCGTGGATTTATTAAAGAATATTTTTTCAAGGACTAGAAGAGGCGTGGATTTATTAAAGAATATTTTTCAAGGACTAGAAGAGGCGTGGATTTATTAAAGAATATTTTTCAAGGACTAGAAGAGGCGTGGATTTATTAAAGAATATTTTTTCAAGGACTAGAAGAGGCGTGGATTTATTAAAGAATATTTTTCAAGGACTAGAAGAGGCGTGGATTTATTAAAGAATATTTTTCAAGGACTAGAAGAGGCGTGGATTTATTAAAGAATAGTTTTTCAAGGACTAGAAGAGGCGTGGATTTATTAAAGAATATTTTTTCAAGGACTAGAAGAGGCGTGGATTTATTAAAGAATATTTTTTCAAGGACTAGAAGAGGCGTGGATTTATTAAAGAATATTTTTTCAAGGACTAGAAGAGGCGTGGATTTATTAAAGAATATTTTTTCAAGGACTAGAAGAGGCGTGGATTTATTAAAGAATATTTTTTCAAGGACTAGAAGAGGCGTGGATTTATTAAAGAATATTTTTTCAAGGACTAGAAGAGGCGTGGATTTATTAAAGAATATTTTTCAAGGACTAGAAGAGGCGTGGATTTATTAAAGAATATTTTTCAAGGACTAGAAGAGGCGTGGATTTATTAAAGAATAATTTTTCAAGGACTAGAAGAGGCGTGGATTTATTAAAGAATAATTTTTCAAGGACTAGAAGAGGCGTGGATTTATTCAAGAATAAATTTTCAAGGACTAGAAGAGGCGTGGATTTATTAAAGAATATTTTTTCAAGGACTAGAAGAGGCGTGGATTTATTAAAGAATATTTTTTCAAGGACTAGAAGAGGCGTGGATTTATTAAAGAATATTTTTTCAAGGACTAGAAGAGGCGTGGATTTATTAAAGAATATTTTTTCAAGGACTAGAAGAGGCGTGGATTTATTAAAGAATTTTTTTTCAAGGACTAGAAGAGGCGTGGATTTATTAAAGAATATTTTTTCAAGGACTAGAAGAGGCGTGGATTTATTAAAGAATATTTTTTCAAGGACTAGAAGAGGCGTGGATTTATTAAAGAATATTTTTCAAGGACTAGAAGAGGCGTGGATTTATTAAAGAATATTTTTTCAAGGACTAGAAGAGGCGTGGATTTATTAAAGAATATTTTTTCAAGGACTAGAAGAGGCGTGGATTTATTAAAGAATATTTTTTCAAGGACTAGAAGAGGCGTGGATTTATTAAAGAATATTTTTCAAGGACTAGAAGAGGCGTGGATTTATTAAAGAATATTTTTCAAGGACTAGAAGAGGCGTGGATTTATTAAAGAATATTTTTCAAGGACTAGAAGAGGCGTGGATTTATTAAAGGATATTTTTTCAAGGACTAGAAGAGGCGTGGATTTATTAAAGAATATTTTTTCAAGGACTAGAAGAGGCGTGGATTTATTAAAGAATATTTTTTCAAGGACTAGAAGAGGCGTGGATTTATTAAAGAATATTTTTCAAGGACTAGAAGAGGCGTGGATTTATTAAAGAATATTTTTCAAGGACTAGAAGAGGCGTGGATTTATTAAAGAATATTTTTTCAAGGACTAGAAGAGGCGTGGATTTATTAAATAATATTTTTTTTCAAGGACTAGAAGAGGCGTGGATTTTTTCATTAAAGAATTTATTTTTTTTCAAGGACTAGAAGAATTAAAGAATAATTTTTCAAGGACTAGATAAAAAAAACTAAAAAAAAATGTGTGAGCATAAAAACACTTCCATGTGAGTGCACGCCACGAAATGAAAAATAATTTCACTATTTTCAACCCAGATAGATAGGAAGCTTCTGTGAGCTTGACATGCCAGCCATCATCAAAAAACTGGAGAGGGGAGGTTGGTGATAAGAGGTGAATACAGCATAGGGTTATAACTAATACGACGTCTACTCTCCCTCTTTCCACATGACATCAAAGGACCAACATTTTCTGCAATTCTTTCAGCTTCAAAAATCCATGACTGTTGGCTGTGTCGTTTTTTTTCAATTTTTACAAACTCTCACGCATTTCCTTAACCACGTATTTCGGATGTCTATGTGCAAGTGTATTTGGTTATGAGTGTTGGGAATGGCAGAGATAAGGGGCCGTCTATTGTCTATTTGTTGTCTATCCAGTGGGATGGGAATACGAAAGGGCTGTTGATGCCACTGCACCTAAATACATTTGTAGCTTGACTTGCATGTTAATTTGCAACATTACCAAAGCGGCAGCAACAGCAAAATTGTGGCACAACGCTTGAAACTAGGTTTTACACGTATGTCATGGTTAGTAGTTCCGCACACAGACACATATATACTATACTAAATATAAAATGCACACTGGCACAAACACACACAATTCGGCTGATATACGGTCATAGTTGTGGCACCAAAACTAGTGCATGCAACAGCATTTGAGGCAAAACGCCAGAATGCTTGAACACCAAACATTCCACTAGCGTTGTAATGGAAAATTATATTATATACACAAGGTTACCAGATGTGGAATTATTTTTCTTTTGAGGGAAATTGGTCGAATTTCATTCCGACCAAGAAGTGAAATCATTAAATAAATCAGACATGAGGCCTGGAAGCCTTTCAATGGCGATCAATAGAACCGAAAGGCTTTAAACACTGGCTGGAGGTAAGGAAGTTCATAAAGAAGAGCTGAAGACCAAACAATCCTTAGGGAGGATATGAAATCAATTTATAATAGAAGAGTTATATGCTATAGAATATTTACTGGTGGTTTGGAAGTCAGCACGTCCTTAGATACGAGATGAAGTACGGAGAAACTCTTTTTAAAAGTCTGAATGCCAAGGAGAATTTTTAGACAGCTGGCTGCCAAAGAGTCCTTTGAGACACTCTGCTCGTCTCTGCTCTAAGTCAAGGTGTTTTTCATTGATTAGCTAAATGTTCGGAAAACTTGAAAGAGTCCTGAGAGACGAGCTGCACGGCAGGGAGTACTTAAAGTTGGGCTGCAGCTCATTAAGATGTGCGGAATTTAACCCATACAAAAGATATGTATGTCTTCATCGGCTAGAGATTAGGGAGTCCCTACATACGATCCAATAGCCAAAGAGTATTTGTATAGCCCTTAGAGACGAACTGAAGGAATACCTATAGTACCCTATAGTCAGAATTGACAGAAACTTGTTCCGGCCGGAGGTTGTCCGGAGCCACGGGTACCAGGATTCAACCTGATTGAGTGCAATGTAGTTATTGTTGGTTAGCCCAACGATTTAGCTGGAGGAGCTTCGGTTCGATGTGGAATAGCATTATCAACCGGGTGCCCGACCCATAGAAAAGCAAAGATTTAGATAATCCTCGACCCCTCACCAAGGAGAAAGTGAAGCCCTTAAGGCGAATCTTTGAATTGGTACCGGCGGACTGGGTCTAGGGTGTCGATTGAGCACTCTGGACTATTTCAATAGGGCTTTGGTCGACGCATGTGGTGAACCATGTTGAAAACCGCCATGGCGAGAATTATGTTTCTTTAATGAGCTGAAGACCCGGCAGTACTTATATATGGACTGATGGTCATGAAGTTCTGACCTCCCTGAAACTAGGGAGTATTTCGTGAGTAGTTCAAGTTCGGATAGTCTTTACAAAAGGTCTTACGGTAGAAACTTACTTTTTAGACGAGGAGTCTGCATAGATGAGCCAAAGGAAGTCTCTAACGACCACCTGAAAAGGGTATCGGTATATGAACTGAAAGGAGTCTCTATAGATGAGTTGAAAGGTATATGACTTGAAATGACCTATAGACGAGCTGAAGGGGGTCCCTAGATACGAACAGAAGGGAGTCCCTAGAGACGAGCTGAAGCCTATAAACGAGCTGAAGGGAATCTTCTATATACGAGCTGAAGGGAGTCTTCTATAGACGAGTTGAAGGGAGTCTTCTATAGACGAGCTGAAGGGAGTCTTCTATAGACGAGCTGAAGGGAATCTCTATAGACGAGCTGAAGGGATTCTTTATAGACGAGCTGAAAGGAGTCTCTATAGACGAGCTGAAGTGAGTCTCTATAGACGAGCTGAATCCAGGAGTCTCTATAAACGAGCTGAAGCCAGGAGTCTCTATAGACGAACTGAAGCCAGGAGTCTCTATAGACGAGCTAAAGCCAGGAGTCTCTATAGACGAGCTGAAGAGTCTCTATAGACGAGCTGAGGGGAGTCTCTATAGACGAGCTGAAGCCAGGAGTCTCTATAGACGAGCTGAGGGGAGTCTCTATAGACGAGCTGAGGGGAGTCTCTATAGACGAGTCCGATAATTCAGATAAATAATCAAAATCCCAATTCGGCAACACTACCACTTCAAATGTACAACATTCACTTCGCTACGAAGTTGTGTGGGTATGTGTTTCTGATATTCCTTCTAGGTTACTGTGTATGTTTCCCAAGTGTGTGTATAAGCTGTTGTTGTTGTTGTTTGGTTTTTGTTACTTTCTCGGCGAATTGAAACGTATTAGGAATTTGAATTAGAATTTAGCAGCTGTAATGAATGTTACGCAAAACGCGTTGTTTCAAACGGGAAATATGCATTTGAAACATATATTGTTGTTTTTGTATCATGTTATGTATTCTGTGGTGTTGTTGTTGTTCTTGTTTTTTCTGTTGTTGCTACTGTTCTCATTGTGGTACAACTGCAAAATACTGTCGATAAAATATATCATGCTGGAGTGCTATTAAAATGCTATGATGATAGGGAAAAGTAAGAACTTAGGTATAGGATAAGAAATTTTGGGAAAAACATTGAATATTTTGAAAACTGCAAAATATTTTAACTATTCCGAAAAAAGTTCTATAATTATGGTATGATCAAATTTTAGCACCTAAAAGCACCTATATATATATATATATATATCTGAACCGATTTCGGGGAAACTTGCCAGAGACTAATTTATATTACATTAGTGCTCCAATTACCTAAAATCGACCGAAACTATATATGGGAGCTGTATCTAAATCAGAACCGATATTCACGAAACTTTGCACACATCACTCTAGATCTCATTCATTACGCTGTGCCAAATTTCGTGCAAATCAAAAGATTTCCAGGGACTTTCATGGTCTATTTACCTAAAATTGGGCGAAGCTATATATAGGAGCTATATCTGAATCTGAACCGATTTTCACGAAACTTTGCACACATCATTCTAGACTTAATTTAGTATGCTGTGCCAACTTTCGTGCAAATCGAAAGATAAATATGAACTTTAGTACACAATTTACCTTAAATCGGACGAAGAGATATATGGGAGCTATATCTAAATCTGAACCGATTTTCACGGAACTTTACAGACATCATTCAAGACCTTATTCATTACACTGTGCCAAATTTCGTGCAAATCAAAAGATTTCCAGGGACTTTAGTGGACTATTTACCTAAAATCGGGCGAAGCTAATTATATGGGAGCTATATCTAAATCTGATCCGATTTTCACGAAACTTTGCACACATCATTCTAGATCTATTTTAGTACGCTGTGCCAAATTGTGTGCCAATCGAAGGATACATAGGGACTTTGGTACACAATTTAACTTAAATCGGACCAAGATATATATGGGAGCTATATCTAAATCTTAACCGATTTTCACGTAACTTTGCACACATCATTCTAGACCTTATTCATTACGCTTAGCCAAATTTCGTGCAAATCGAACGATATATAGGGACTTTGGTACACCATTTACCTTAAATCGGACGAAAATATATATATTGGAGCTATATCTGAAAGGAGTCTCCAGAGATGGACCGAAAGGTATATGACTTGAAAAGACTTATACACGAGCTGAAGGGAGTCTCTATAGACGAACTGAAGGGAGTCTCTATAGACGAGCTGAAGGAGTCCCTATAAACGTGCTGAATGGAGTCTCTATAGACGAGCTGAAGGGAGTCTCTGTAGACGAGCTGAAGGGAGTCTCTATAGACGAGCTGAAGGGAGTCTCTATAGACGAGCTGAAGGGAGTCTCTATAGACGAGCTGAAGGGAGTCTCTATAGACGAGCTGAAGGGAGTCTCTATAGACGAGCTGAAGGGAGTCTCTATAGACGAGCTGAAGGGAGTCTCTATAGACGAGCTGAAGGGAGTCTCTATAGACGAGCTGAAGGGAGTCTCTATAGACGAGCTGAAGGGAGTCTCTATAGACGAGCTGAAGGGAGTCTCTATAGACGAGCTGAAGGGAGTCTCTATAGACGAGCTGAAGGGAGTCTCTATAGACGAGCTGAAGGGAGTCTCTATGGACGAGCTGAAGGGAGTCTCTATAGACGAGCTGAAGGGTGTCTCTATAGACGAGCTGAAGGGAGTCTCTATAGACGAGCTGAAGGGAGTCTCTATAGACGAGCTGAAGGGAGTCTCTATAGACGAGCTGAAGGGAGTCTCTATAGACGAGCTGAAGGGAGTCTCTATAGACGAGCTGAAGGGAGTCTCTATAGACGAGCTGAAGGGAGTCTCTATAGACGAGCTGAAGGGAGTCTCTATAGACGAGCTGAAGGGAGTCTCTATAGACGAGCTGAAGGGAGTCTCTTTAGACGAGCTGAAGGGAGTCTCTATAGACGAGCTGAAGGGAGTCTCTATAGACGAGCTGAAGGGAGTCTCTATAGACGATTTTACCGAATTTCAATAGGGTTCGTCCTTGGGCCAAACAAATGAGCTGTACCAAATTTCATCCAATTCGGATCATAAATGCGACCTGTACTTTGTTTACAATATAACACCAAGACGGACGGACATGCATAAATCGACTCAGAAAGTGATTCTATGCATATTCTCAAAAGGAACCATGGGCCTATCTCGATTATTTTTGCCTGTTACAAACATATACACAAAGACATAATACCCTGTACCACAGTGTGGTGAAGGGTATACAAATGTTCCGATTAATCAATCTACTTTAAAATGTCGGATCTCTCAAAAAAATCCTCCTCCACTGAAATTATACAAAATTCCCCATTAAAAATTTTCACACTCCTCGTATTATGTTCAAATAAATGCATCAATGAAATACTATCAAAATGATAGTCTGATTGTTCAGTTTTGTAAGGATAAAAGCCATCGAACCAAAATAAGTATGGAAATGTTTTCAGGCACTGACTGGCTGGTTGGCTGACTGACTGACTGCCTCAACGATGGATGGCCAAGCCAGTCGAGTGTAACAACTGACAGTTGTTTCGTGGCCATAACAATCAAATAGCCTAGAGCCTATATGAGTGGATGGATGGCTGACTGGATGGCTCATTCGTAGGTTCACTGTATTTTAAGAGACTGCAAGAGAAAGAGAGAGCGAACGAAACCACTACCAAAGTAAAAGGGTGTTAAACCGGAATATTTTCCCCAAAAAACAACAGCAATAACAACATCATCATTTGAATATACTTTCCCAAATAAATGTTGGCGGATGTGTGTCCATACAGAGAAGTAGTAAAAATGCTTATACTAATACAACAACTGTCGATATTTTGTGTGGTGTTGTTCTGTGTGGTTTATACCACTAATTCCTCATTCCATTGCATTGTAACACCAACAACAACAGCGACAAACAGAAACAAATTGTTTGCCACAATTCTCTATGAGTATAGAATATAGGCCAAGAGGCCATTGAAATTGTACTCGGCTGTAACATAGCAGCATGGGAGCAGCGCTCAAAGGCAATTGCATTAACATATGTGATGAGTGTGTTGCAGTGTTGCTGGGCCAAAAACACTATTTTTTGGCACGCCGTTGTTCCCTTTAAGTGTTTTCGGGAAAAAGTGTTAGAATATGTGAATGTATGTGAGCAATTCGAGCTGTACGTATTTGTATTCGGCAATATTTGATTACAATATAAAATGACGGAATGATTGTTTGCAGGTGAATAGAACAGGAATACAATTGTTGTGGAGATGTGGTTAGCTGTATTGGTAAGGATAGAAGAAAGATTATTGAACATGATAGATCCTAGGATAACTTCAAAATTAGTTTTCAAAAAAATTATAAATGATAGTGATTATGAATTTCTTCATCAACCTGATCTCAGTTGTCATCAGTCATATTAGTGGTATATTGGAGTCATATGGATTTACCCTATAGCGGTCCTCAGGGCGGCATTCTGGCAGGATTCGATGTTTATACCCTTCACCACACTGTGGTACAGGGTATTATGTCTTTGTGCATATGTTTGTAACAGGCAAAAGGAAACGAGATAGACACATGGTTCCATTTGAGAATATGCATGGAATCACTTCCTGAGTCGATTTATGCATGTCCGTCCGTCCGTCTGTCCATGTTAAATTGCAAACAAAGTACAGGTCGCATTTTTGATCCGAATTGGATGAAATTTGGCATAGCTCATTTATTTGGCCCAAGGACGAACCCTATTGAAATTGTGAAAAATCGGTTCAGATTTAGATATAGCTCCCATATATATTTTTGTCCGATTTAAGGTAAATTGTGTCCCAAAGTCCCTACATATCTTTCGATTTGCACGAAATTTGGCATAGCGTACTGAATTAAGTCTAGAATGATGTGTGCAAAGTTCTGTGAAAATTGGTTCAGATTTTGATATAGCTCCCATATATAGCATAGCCCGATTTTAGGTAAATAGTCCACTAAAGTCCCTATTTATCTTTCGTTTTGCACGAGATTTTTTTCAAAGAGTAATGAATAAGGTCTAGACTGATGTGTGTTACGTTTCGTGAAAATCGGTTCGGATTTAGATATTTCTCCCATATATAGGCCGATTGACAAAACGTACTGAAATCGGTTCAGATATAGATAAATAAAAAAACGGTACGTCTGTTAGGAAATATATGTACAATATACCCAAAGTGGGGAAGGGTATTATATAGTCGGCCCAGTCCGACTTTACTTCTTTCCTTACTGCTTCCATTATGTTGCGCTGAAGTTGGAGAATATCACTGGAGCCGCATATTCCATCACAGGCCGGACAATGAATGTATACATTGGTAAAAAAAAGTTTTCTTATCAGGCCCCAAGTGCTGCCGCCACCGAGTATTCTTCATGAAACCTGGAACATCCTCCAACGTAAATAGTGTTGTCACATCATCCACCTAAAGAAATTATATACGACGTTATACTCTTCTCTACGCAATGTCAATCCACGTATGTTCTATGAACTTCCTGTTAAAATAGCTCGCGTACTTTTTCGTATCTATAACCTCAACGCGGTTAAACGAAACAGAAGTCCGACCCTAATTTCTTCATGGTTTCGATAGCGATGTTACAATACTTCAGATGTTCTATCCACTTCTCTGTTTATGCTTCAATGTCAGTTTCCTGATGCTGGTGTCAGTAGGGGTAGTACGAAGAAGCTTATCATGCTCGGCTGCCTCTGCTGAGACATTAGGTCGGTTGAAATCACGATAGTCATCGCAATATCTAAGATAGAGCTCTGAAATCTTGCTACTACTCCTAGGATGTTTGGTATTGCAAATGGTATACACCGGTACCCCCAATATTCGGTATTTGGGAGATTTTGGACACGTTTTTTGGATGTAATTTGATATATTGGGTTCTTTTTGAATAACACATATCCATACCACAATGTATTAATATTGACCCAAGTTTTAGAGTAACGGTACCCCCCCAAGTATTCGGTATTCTAAGGATTCTGGACAGGGTTTTCAACAAACTGGCTTTTATTTGGTATTTTGAATTCCCAATAAATATCACATATCCGTACCAAATAAAATGATTAATATTGACCAAACTTTCAAGGTATCTCCCAAAATTCGATATTTTTGACACCGAATTGGCTGTAATTTGTTATTTTGGGTTCTCATTGTATATCACATTTCCGTACTGAACATTTTTAAAATTGACCCCTGTTTCAGGGTAGCCTCCATATAACGGTAACCCACAATATTCGATATTTTGGGGATTTTGGACAACAAAACTTTGGTATATAAATTTATACAAAATCTTTTTTTTACCCTAATCGGGTATCCTGATTGCCAAATTACCGCCACTTCGATCGATCTAGGGTGGCAACTTTTATGTGGGAGCTTCACCTAAAATGAACCTTTAATGACGATTTTTCACCGCACCGTCGAATTTTATAACTCCATCTACAGATTTATTAGTAACACCTTAAATTTTAAATATCTAGACGAGAAGCGAACTATATTTGCGTCATCCCATATATGTGCACACGTTCGAAATATATTCCAGCAAACGTACACACACCCATAAATCCTCTCTTGGTAGTGGCGACATAAAAATATGAAAATATTTTTATATCCCCATTCCGTGGTCTATTGGTCGTCCATTTATTGTGGGCCTAAAATGTATGCAAAGTTTTTATTTTATTTTCGTTTTGCATATTTGTTACGCATACACACTCATACATATATAGGTATGAACACTACTAGATGTGCAATCCCATCTATACCATATCTACACTCTTCAAACCCCGTATTCAAACATGACACTCTAACGTTTGAAACGTATGTTTTCGAATATGAATGGATAGACGTACATACAACAGTAGCACCAGCATCACGTTCGGTGCAGGATTCTGGACATGAAGAACAAAACAGCACTCTCTCAAACACACACACAGACAGAAATAACGACAGTTATTGTCACTCTTTTGGAATTGTTCGTTTTTCGTTGTTTTTGTTATATTTTTCCTGAATTTCTTTCTTTGTTTTCAACGTTTTTCTGATTGCTCCAGTGAAATACAGTAACGCTTTTAGGGAGGCTTTACAAATCACAGGCACAAATAAAACAACCGGGATGGAAGCAAATAGTGAAGTAAAACAATAAGGGAACAATGGATGCAAAAAAAAAAAATAAGAGTATATTTTTTAAAAACTAAATTTATTAAAATCTGGGTCTAAAATATTCTTACCATTAAAATACCCTTAAATTCCTCCGATTACCATTTCTGGGAAGGCATTGACATATTTTTAGAAATTATTTTATATTTTTACAACATCAAAAACAATCACAAGTACTTAGAAATTTTCTTTGAAATTAAAAAAAAAATCCTTAAAATTATAAATTTAAAACACCACATTTAAGGATAATGTTCCACCTCTGTAAAATTACCTCCCACTGTTCCACTGAAATTAGTCCGATTTCTTTCTTTTTTTGTGTTCGTTTGCTCTTTTCGGTCTACGCTTCCCTGTATGTATGCGCTCACTGCAATCTGAAACATGTTGTTCTGTCACCATAAACTTTATGCGTATGTTTGCCAAAAAAAAAATCCGATGGGCGAAAAAACACAAGAATTCATAACTGGTAAAGATGGATCCTATGCATACAAATACAGCGCACACATACACACACACATTTTTTCTGCCAATCAGTTTTCTCTATTCGATTTAAGTTTTGCTTCAATGCAATTTTGTTTTCCTTAAGGAGACGAAAGAGAGAAAATATATTTTGAAAATCCACATCTTCTAAATGTCCTTCAAAAAATAGTCCTTAAAATAGACACGCCGTTTTTAGTCCCTTGAAAAGAAATATTCTTTAAAAACTCCACAACTGTTTTAGGCCCTTAAAAAATATTCATTTCAAAATCCAGGACTATTTTAGGTCTTTGTAAATCCACGCTTATATAGGCCCTTGAAAAAATATTCTTTAAATCCATGCCCTAATATTTGTTAAAAAAATTACGCCCGTTTTGAATATATACTCTTCACTAGAGGCCCTTGACAATAAAAAATCAATAGGTTCCATAGGGTCTTAAAAAGTATTTTTTTAATCCACGTTTTTTTTAATATTTTTTTAATATAAATCCAAAATTTGTATAGGACCTTGAAAAAATATTCTTTATAAACCCACGCATTGTATAGGTCCTCGAAAAAATATTCTTTTTAAATCCACGCCTTGCATTATCCCTTGAAAAATATTCTTTATAAATCCTCGCCTTTAACCAATCAGCTCCTTCTGCAGGTCCTTGAAAAAAAATATTCTTTTTAAATCCACGCCTTGCATTATCCCTTGAAAAATATTCTTTATAAATCCTCGCCTTTAACCAATCAGCTCCTTCTGCAGGTCCTTGAAAAAAAATATTCTTAAAGAAATCCACGCCTCAAAAAATATTCTTAAAGAAATCCACGCCTCAAAAAATATTCTTAAAGAAATCCACGCCTCAAAAAATATTCTTAAAGAAATCCACGCCTCAAAAAATATTCTTAAAGAAATCCACGCCTAAATATATTCTTAAAGAAATCCACGCCAAAAATATATTCTTAAAGAAATCCACGCCTAAATATATTCTTAAAGAAATCCACGCCTAAATATATTCTTAAAGAAATCCACGCCCAAAAATATATTCTTAAAGAAACCCACGCCTAAATATATTCATAATGAAATCCACGCCTAAAAAAATATTCTTAAAGAAATCCACGTCTTGTATTGGTCCTTAAAAATATTCTTAAAGAAAACCACGCCTTGTATTGGTCCTTAAAAAATATTCTTAAAGAAATCCACGCCTTAAAAAATATTCTTAAAGAAATCCACGCCTTAAAAAATATTCTTAAAGAAATCCACGCCTTAAAAAATATTCTTAAAGAAATCCACGCCTTAAAAAATATTCTTAAAGAAATCCACGCTTTAAAAATATTCTTAAAGAAATCCACGCCTTAAAAAATATTCTTAAAGAAATCCACGCCTTAAAAAATATTCTTAAAGAAATCCACGCCTTAAAAAATATTCTTAAAGAAATCCACGCCTTAAAAAATATTCTTAAAGAAATCCACGCCTTAAAAAATATTCTTAAAGAAATCCACGCCTTAAAAAATATTCTGTGAAAACATATTCCCAAAAAATCCACGCCTTCTGAGGGTCCGTGAAAAAATATTCTTAAAGAAATCCACGCCTTCTGTGGGTCCGTGAAAAAATATTCTTAAAAAAATCCACGCCTTCTGTGGAGCCGTGAGAAAATATTCGTAAACCAGTAAGGAAAGTGGTAGTGTCGGACGGGGTCGACTACATGATACCTTTCACCACTTTGGTTATATTCAACAAATGAATCATAACAGACGTCGCATTTTTAAAGGACCAGTAAAATGAAATTGGATCCATAAACATGCCATTCTGCAAACGATACTAAAATTTTTCATTTGGTCAGATATAGAAACTATATCTAATTGTGAACCGATTTCAGGAATCTTAACATACATCATTTTAGACCTAATTCATTACGCTGTGCCAAATTTCGTGCAAACCGAAATATATTAAGGGACCTTGCAAAACCATTTACCTTATATCGGACTAAAATATATATATATATATATATCTAAATCTGAACCGATTTTCACGAAACCTCGCACACATAATTCTAGACTCAATTCAATACGCTGTGCCAAATTTCGTGCAAATCGAGTGATTTATAGGGACATTGGTGCACCATTTACATTAAATCGGTCGAAAATGTAAATGGGAGCTATATCTAAATCTGGACGAATTTTCCGGAAACTTAACACACATCATTCTAGACCTAACTCATTACGCTGTGCTAAATTTCGTGCAAATCGAGAGATATATAGGGACTTTGGTGCACCATTTACATTAAATCGGACCAAAATATATATGGAAGCTATATCTAAATCTGGACCGATTTTCAGGAAACTTTACACACATCATTCTAGACCAAACTCATTGCGATGTGCCAAATTTCGTGGATATCGAGAGATATATAGGGACTTCATTGCTCCTTTTACATTAATTCGGATGAAAATATATCTGAACCGATTTTTCCAGGGTTCGTCCTTGGGCCAAATAAGTGTCCTATGCCAAATTTCATCCAAATCGGATAATAAATGTGATCTGTACTTTGTTCACAACAGACGAACGGATGGACATGGGTAAATCGAATCAGAAAGTGATTCTATGCTTATTCTCAAAAGGAACCATATGTCTATCTCGTTTCCTTTTGCCTGTTACAAACATATGCACAAAGAAATAATACCCTGTACCACAGTGTGGTGAAAGGTATAAAAATACACGCCTTAAAAAATATATTCTTCAAAAAATCCAAGCCTTGAAAAAATAATTGTAAATATATCCAAGCCTTCTGTGGGTCCGTGAGAAAATATTCGTAAAAAGTAGACGCCTTGAAAAAATACATTCTTCAAAAATTCCACGCCTTAAAAAAAATGCTTATAAATAAATCCAAGCCTTCTGTGGGTCCTTGAAAACATATTCTTATAAAAGTCCGCGCCTTCAAAAAAATATTTTTAATATATCCACGCATTGATAAAAATATTCTTAAAAAAATCCATGCCTTCTGTGGGTTCTTGAAAAAATATTCTTACGAAAATCCACGCCTTCTGTGGGTCCTTAAAAGATATTCTTAAAAATCCACGCCTTCTGTGGGTCCGTGAAAAAAATTCTGAAATAAATCCACGCCATTTATTGGCTCTTTGAAAAAAATTAAATCCCCCACAGTTTGAGGCCCTTTTTATTCTCTTTGTTGTTAAGTTTTATTATTATTATTTTGGTATTTTATCTTGATCATTTATGTTGTCATTTCGGAATTAAAGAAAATTGCAAGAATTATTTGTCGTATTTTCACGACTTGCGATTCCTTTTAAATATATAGCTCTCAATCCCCAAAGTTTGTGGATATTTTTTTCAATTTCATGATTTATACATTTTTTATGAATATTTCTAAATTATAATCGTAAAAAAACTGGTATTGCTTTCGAACTTGAAATATACTTTTTTATTACCCGAACTATTCCACTTCGTATAAATAGAATTTCAAATCCGTTTACTTTTTACGATCGGCGATAGTTGTTCCGTTAATCTATATAAAATGTAAACGATTATTTATCTTAACCGAAAGAAAAAAACATCAAACAAAACAAATCCCCCTTCCGCGCTCTCTCCCTCACAACGATACGGTTGAATTATTCTTATGTAATTATTCTTTGGTGCTATGTGTTTTTTTTTCTATTCCATTATTTTTTTCTGCTGACAAATCATTATTAGATTAAGCATTTGACCTTAATATTCAAAACTTCCTTAATAAAGTTTAGAGCTTTTACAGTAAACTCTTAATTTATTACGCAATGTCATAAAAAGAGCAATGCCACATTATAGCAAAGCTGAAGGGAGTAAAGAAGGCAAGACAAAAAAAAAAAACAACACTGCCTTTTTTGGCGGTTACTTGTGAGTTGTTCTTTCTTCTTTGCCAAGGCATACGCAGTGGTTTAATAAACATTATTTTCAAGTCCCCCTAGAGCCTAAGTGTGCACTAAAGTTTCGGTCCACGATTTGTAATTGTGGCTAGTAGCCAGACCATACCAGGCACGCCAGTCCGCCAGTCGGTCTCATAGTACATAAATATTTTTTGTGTGGAGACTTTGATAAATTACAAGGGTTTAAGTTGATGAAGCTCATCACGACAAGGAACGAAAAAAATCACACAGGACAAACCTCTAAACAACAACAAAAACTGAGAGTGTCTGTTTTCTGATTTTCTGGATAATTTGTAACCATTGCTAAGGGGTTGGGGGGCGAACAAAGTAATAAAATATTGTGTGAAAGAAAGTGAAAAAAGGTGTCTGATTCCATCAGGCCGAAATGTTTGTAGCCCTACTTTGCGTGAAGAGATTTTTGTAAGGGTCTATAAAAACCATGGATTTTTATAAAGAATTTTCTTTTCAAGGGCCTAAAACAGAGGAGGATTTTTAAAGAATATTTTTTAAGGACCAAAAAACAGGCGTGAATTTACAAAGAATATTTTTGAAGGCCCTACAAAAGGCAAGAATATTAAAAAATATTCTTCAAGGACCTATATTTTTTCTATGCATACATACATATTTTTTCAAAGACCTATAAAAGTTGTGAATTAAAAAAATATCTTTCAAGGTCCAATAAAAGGCGTGAATTTAAAAAAAGGTTTGTCAAGTACCTCTAAATGGCTTGGATATCTAAAAAATATTTCCCAAGGACTTATAAAAGGCAAGGGTATTTAAAAAAATATTTTCAAAGGATATTTAAGAACCAAAAACAGGCGTGGATTTATAAAAAATATTTTTTCAAAGGGCCTATAAAAGGCCTGGAAATAAAAACAAATATTTTTTTCAAGGGCCTATAAAAGGCGTGGAAATAAAAAATATTTTTGCAAGGGCCTGGAAAAATATATTTTTTCAAGGGCCTATTAAAGGCGTGGATTTATGAAGAATATTTTTTCAAGGCGTGGATTTATAAAAAAATATTTTTTTCAAAGCGTGGATTTATAAAAAAAAAATATTTTTTTCAGGACGTGGATTTATAGCAAAATATTTTTTTCAAGGCGTGGATTTATAAAAAAAATATTTTTTCAGGGCTTGGATTTATAACAAAATATTTTTTTCAAGGCGTGGATTTATAACAAAATATTTTTTTCAAGGCGTGGATTTATAACAAAATATTTTTTTCAAGGCGTGGATTTATAACAAAATATTTTTTTCAAGGCGTGGATTTTTTAAAGAATATTTTTTTCAAGGCGTGGATTTTTTAAAGAATATTTTTTTCAAGGCGTGGATTTTTTAAAGAATATTTTTTTCAAGGCGTGGATTTTTTAAAGAATATTTTTTTCAAGGCGTGGATTTTTTAAAGAATATTTTTTTCAAGGCGTGGATTTTTTAAAGAATATTTTTTTCAAGGCGTGGATTTTTTAAAGAATATTTTTTTCAAGGCGTGGATTTTTTAGAGCCATTTTTTCAAGGCGTGGATTTTTTAGAGCCATTTTTTTCAAGGCGTGGATTTTAAAAATATTTTTTTCAAGGCGTGGATTTTAAAAATATTTTTTTCAAGGCGTGGATTTATAACAAAATATTTTTTTTCAGGGCTTGGATTTATAACAAAATATTTTTTTTAAGGCGTGGATTTATAACAAAATATTTTTTTCCAAAATATTTTTTTAAGGGATTTATAACAAAATATTTTTTTCTGGATTTATAAGAAGGTCCTGGATATTTTTTTCAACGACATATAAACGGTCTGGAATTAAACAAAAAATGTATTTTTCCAAGGGCCTATAAAGGCCTGGAATTAAACAAAAAAATATATATTTTTTCAAAGGCGTATAAAGGACTGAAATTAAAAAAAATATATATTTTTGACCGTGGATTTATGAAAAAAGACTGGGAAATAAATAAAAACATTTTGTTAAGTTCCTAAAAAGGCTTGGATTTATAAAAAATGGTTTTTCAGAAAAGGCCTAGAAATGAAAAAAATATATATTTTTCAAAGACCTGACATACTTTGTATACTCCCCGTTTACCATAGTGATATCAACATTGGGGAACGGACGAACAACCTGTCATCTTAGTCAAGAAAAAACAAACCAAAACAAAAATCAACACCCAAAAAAAAAAAAGAATAAACAAATGCTGGCAACGTAACACAATGTTGAAATGTCATTCTGCAAGCTGATTAACAGTTCTGTTCGTTTCGGTTTTTTTTTTTTTTTTTTGGTCTGTATGTTAATTTTTTATGAAGATTAACAATGCCTGAAGGTAGTCGTAGCACATAAACCTTTGTTCCCTTGACCTTAATTAAGTTCAGCATAAGATGAAAGAATTTTTTTCTGCTTTCTTTTTTTCTCAGCACTGGCAAATGAAAATGAAATCACATACATACATATATTTTGTTCTTTGTTTACATTCGAATTCGGCTAGCGAATGTAAATAACAAACAAAAAAGTGTAGAGGATGAAAATGAAATACTGATGATGATGATTTTTTCACACTACTACTTTCATTGCAAGAAGGGATTGTCACAATGTGTTTTTTTTCTTTTTTCGTTTTGTCCTTTGACTCCTTTGGGCCCCCTCCTGGCGTACGGGTCACCAGTACTTCAAGTGGGAATTACTTGCTTATTTTTTCTGCCTAGCAGAATTGTTAACATTGACGATTGTTTGTTTGTTTTTCCTCTTGGCTTTGGCTTTCATTTACCTAAAGTCCATCAACACCATGGTATTAAGTAAAAAACCATATTACTGACCAGAGAAAGCAGCGCGTTGTAGCCCCCTCCACACCCAACCTTTGCCCTTACTGTGTATACGTTCAGCGTTTTATTTAATTTTCGTGTGAGAGTGAATGACGAACTTGCTGACAGACTGACTGCCTGGCTGACTGGCTGGCTATAGGCAAATGCTGCTGACAAAAATCCGTAAACAAAAGTAAATACCACAGCTTATCAAGACTTGGACATTAAAATACGCATTACACTGGGCAACAATAAAGTTTTTTTTTTCTTTCGAAAATAAAAAAACCAAAAAATCAGCCAAGAATTTTGTACTTCAAAACGGTATGGATGGTACGGAAATTTTCTACCCATAATAATGCAAAATATCAAATAGAAGTCAATATGGATGAAAAATGTCCCCAAACATTTTAACATATTGAAGTTGGCGTGGGCGCTACTCCGAAACATGGTCCAATGTGAAATTTTTGGGTAAAGAGATTTTTTAAACGTGCCTAAAATATAAAAAGAATTCCTAACTTATGCCCAAACCCCTAAAATACGATAATAGGTGGCACCTTTATACTCCCCTATAACTACGGCCGAATAGTAGCAATGTGTCTGCAAATATTCGAAGCTCTGTCTAAAATTTTGACGGCATTTTCGAGATTTCTGCAGACAGACGAACATTGCTGAATCGACAAATAAGAATATTTATACTTTATGGTATTTTCGGTGAATATTTCGAGGTGTTGCAAAGGTATAATAAATTTAATAGGTACACCACCTTATGGTGGAGAGTATAACAAAATATTGCGTTACCCTGTGTATTAATGCTGGAATAAAATAAAGAAGTTGACAACCATGAACACAAGACAAAAAAAGGAAATCCCTTTTGCCACTTTGCAGAGCCCAGTCAATGTTGATGGTTTTTGCAGTTCGCTTGCCAATCATTGACTCAAGGCCTGAATCATATTGACAATGGACGAAAAAAAAGAAACAAATACACGCTGAGGTGACAAAAAAAATAAGGAAAGAAAAAAATAAGGAAAAAAGACGAACACACACTGAGAGACAAACGAGAGCTATATGGACAAGCTTGTATCAATTGTAGGCAGCTACCATGCAAAAAAACGGAAAGCGAAAACGGAAAAAACCAAAGGCGTAAATATTCCCTACAAATATAAGTGTGAATGAATACGAAATAATATTTATACACAGCCACATAAATACACGCGGCCACATACATACCTACCAACATACAAACAGGAAAGGGTGCGGTAAGATAAACATTTAAGATGAAATTCAGCACAACAAACATCAACGATAAAATAATACACAAACACACCAACACACACACACACACAACCGAAGACATCCAGAGAAATGAAAACTACGACAAAATCCACATTAATGTCGACCAGAGAAATACAAACACACGCACACACACACACACTCTCGCATAAATAAAAGCAACAACAACATCACAGCCAAGTAGAAGAAAACTCAAAAAAAAGGAAACAACATGAATGAAACAAACTACAAGGACCGTAAATTAAATGCAAAAAACCGTCATCATCGTCTCATCGTCATTCCCGTTTTAGATGTAGTCTTCGTCGTCATCGTCGTTGTAGCCATACCGTAGTCGTTGTCCTCGTCGCATCGTTAGTTTTGGTGTAACAAAACAGAAGCACACACACACACTCACACAAAAGAAGGCAATAACAACAACAGCACAAATATGGAACAACATGCCAGGCATATGACCAGAATCCACAAACAGGCAATTGCTAGCAACAATGCAAAACGAGCTACAGTAACTGTAGCTAACTGAGTGAGAAAGATAAATAAAGAGAGCGAGAATGAGAGAGAACTAACTTGAGTAATATAATATTTTTGAGAGCTAATAATTAATTGATTAGAATATTTCTTTTAAACTTTGTATAAGAGAAAAAAACTCTCAGCACACAGAATCCACAGGAGATGTAGAATTATTATAATTATGACAGATTTCATAGTAGCAACGTATAACAGTTTTGCTAGAAGCATTCATTGTATTTATACATTAATTTAATATATAAGAGAATAAAAGTATATAACATCGTATTTATATATTCAAACTCTTATATTGATATTTAATAAAAAAAACACAAAAAAAGATTTGTACAAAACTGTTATACATTGTCATTTATCAAAAACATGTTCACAATTTGAGAATACCTGGTTTTGTAGCTAAACGGTAGTGAGGTGATAACAAAATTAGAAAACTACACAAAACCTGTTGTGAACATCATAGCAATATGCGTTGTATGTAGACCTTTTGAAATATTTTGTCGGTTTACGTGGTGGATACACGCCGATTATTGTCTCAATATATTTATACCCTTCCCCACACTGTGGTACTGGGTATTATGTCTTTGTGCATATGTTTGTAACAGGCAAAAATAATCGAGATAGACCCATGGTTCCTTTTGAGAATATGCATAGAATCACTTTCTGAGTCCGTCTGTCTGTCTATGTTCAATTGTAAACAAAGTACAGGGCGCATTTATGATACAAATTGGATGAAATTTGGCATAGATCATTTGTTTGGCCCAAGGACAAACCGTATTGAAATGGGGAAAAATCGGTTCAGATTTAGATATAGCTCCCATATATATTTTCATCCGATTTAAGGTAATTGGTGCCCCAAAGTCCCTATATATCTTTCGATTTGCACGAATTTTGGCATAGGGTACTGAATTACGTCTAGAATAATGTGTGCAAAGTTTCGTGAAAATCGGTTCAGATTTAGATATAGCTCCCATGTATATCTTCGACCGATTTAATGTAAATGGTGTACCAAAGTCCCTATTTATCTTTCGATTTGCACGAGATCTGGCACAGTGTAATGAATAAGGTATAGAATGATGTGTGTTAAATTTTGTAAAAATCGGTTCAGATTTAGATATAGCTCCCATATATATTTTCGTCCGATTTAAGGTAAATTGTGTACCAAAGTCCCTATATATCTTTCGATTTGCACGAAATTTAGCATAGCGTACTGAATTAAGTCTAGAATGATGTGTGGAAAGTTTCGTTAAAATCGGTTCAGATTTAGATATAGCTCTCATATATGATTCGTCCGATTTTAAATAAATAGTGCACTAAAGCCTATACATATTTTTGATTTGATGTAAATGGTGTATCAAAGTCCCTATATATCATTCGATTTCATGCCATTGTTCCTTCGAAAGGGAAACGTCTGTTAGGATACATATTTAAAATATACCCATAGTGGTGAAGGGTATCATTTAGTCCGTCTTGACCGACTTTTCTGCTATCCCTACTGGTTTATACATTCTAATTACTTAAAGACCTCATAGGTCACATAATTTATGTTAGAAACCGGCGTAGCCCATATTTACAAGTATCACACCTAATTTATTGGTCCATATAAAGATTATCCCTTTATTATTTCAACTAATCTCTTTTGCTCTCTAATTTTTTTTTAATATTTTAATAGCTGAAGAGAATTGCAACTTCTTAAGAGAAAATATTTACATAATTTTGTGTAACATATTATTTTGTTTTTTATTAATGAATTCAAAATATAATGT
This sequence comes from Musca vetustissima, assembly GCF_032173495.1. Lineage (NCBI taxonomy): Eukaryota > Metazoa > Arthropoda > Insecta > Diptera > Muscidae > Musca > Musca vetustissima. The sequence continues at coordinate 37,572 of NW_026888174.1, read as the reverse complement.
GGAATCTATTTAATATGGAATTTGAGTTGAAATGTGACAGCAAAAAGTGCGACATTATCTCTTATTTAGAGACATATTATTATACGTCATAATGTAATCCAAACTGAGTTTTTATTCGTACATTCTCAGTGGCATAGAAAAGAGATAATCAATTTTATAGCTTAAAACTAAGAGTAGTAACGAACATTGTAGTATATCACATGTTTACAAAATTCAAAAAAAGTAAATGTTGTGATAATTATTACATAGAGAGTGAGAAAAAAAGTGAAAAGCAAAATTAAAGATAATAGTATTATGAGTACAATCTTAACTAGGTGGCTACTTAAAAGTGTAAGTTCAATGTATTGGCATTTTTTCTAGGAATTTAAATGCAAACTGCCGAATTAATTATCAAATATTCTAGGAGCAGTAGCAATGTATGAGCAAAATGCTCAATGCCCTATCCTGAAAAATGAAAAATATGCCTTTTGAAATATTCCTTGTTATAGTGATAGTCCTGACATTTCTAAGAAGACCATTTGTAATAGTCAATAACAAACTAATAATTAAACCAGTAAGGAAAGTAATAAATTTAACCGATTTCAACGAAACTTGCAGAGATTAATTTATATTAATTTCAGTTCATTGTAAAAAATTCGTGCCAATCGGAAAAATGATGGGCATTTAGTGCACAATTTACATAAAATCGGAAGACAATATATATGGGAGCTATATCGATATCTGAACTGATTTTTTTCGAAACTTACCACTCATCATTCTAGTCTTAATTAAGTACGCCATGTTAAATTTCGTGCAAATCGAAATTTATATGGGACTTTGGTGCACCATTTACCTAAAATCGGACGAAAATATATATGGGAGTTACATCTAAATCTGAACCGATTTTTACGAAATTTTACACACATCATTCTAGACTTAGTTCAGTATGTTATACAAAATTTCGTGCAAATGAAATGATATATAGGGACTTTGATGCATCATTTACACTAAATCAGAAGAAAACCAATAAGGAAAGTAGTAAAGTCGGACTGGGCCGACTATGTGATACCCTTCACCACTTTGGATACATATGTATCCGAAAAGACGTCGCTTTTTTGAAGGAATTTTGACATGAAATTGAACGAACTTAAATCTTTCTGGAACCTATGCTAAATTTCATTTCATTTGGGCAAGTTTCGAGTCGTTTGCGCACAGTGGGACAGATTTGTGTAAATCGATTTAAAGCAAACTTGACACACGCTATTCGGTATGCTGCACTGTTTAAAATTTAATCTCAATAAATAAGTCAAAATTATATATGGAAGGTAGGAGATATCTATATCTCAACCGATTTGAAGCAAACTTGCCAGAGATTAATTTATACTAATTTCAATACGTTACGTCAATCGGCCTAGCTGTGGATCTTTAGTGCACAATTTACTTAAAATCGGACGAAAATGTATATAGGAGGTGTACACATCATTCCAGCACATTTAGCACACATGGTTCTATACTTAATTAAGTACGCTATGCCAAATTTCGTGCAAATCGATGGATATATGGGGACTTTGGTACCCCATTCACCTGAAATCGGACGAAAATATATATGGGAGCTATATCTAAATCTGAACCGATTTTCACGAAACTTAGCACACATCATTCTAGACCTCATTCAGTAGGCTATACCAAATTTCGTGCAAATCGAAAGATATATAGGGACTTTGGTACACCATTTACCTTAAATCGGTCGAAAATATATGTGGGAGCTATATCAAAATCTTAACCGATTTTCACGAAAGTTAGCACACGTCATTCTAGACTTAATTCAATACACTATGCCAAAATTCGTTTAAATCAAATTATTTTCAGGGACTTTGGTGCACCATTGACCTAAAATCGGGCGAAACTTTATATGGGAGCTATATCTAAATCTGAATCGATTTTCACGAAACTTGGCAGACATCATTCCAGACCTTATTCATTACGCTCTGCCAAATTTCGTGCAAATCGAAAGATATTTAGGGACTTTGGTACACCATTTACCTTAAATCGGACGAAAATATATATGGGAGCTATATCTAAATCTGAACGGATTTTTCCCAATTTCTATAGGGTTCGTCCTTGGGCCAAGTAAATGAGCTGTGCCAAATTTCATGCAATTTGGATCATAAGTGCGACCTGTACTTTGTTTACAATTTAATATGGACAGACAGACGGAAAGTGATTCTGTGCATATTCTCAAAAGGAACCATGTGTTTATCTCGTTTCCTTTTACCTGTTACAAACATATGCACAAAGACATAATACCCTGTACCACAGTGTGGTGAAGGGTATAAAAATACGCAATTTCATCCAAATCGTCAGAAATGCGACCTGTAATTTGTTTACAATTTAACACCAACATGCAGACATGCATACATCGATTCAAAAAGGGATTTTATGCATATTCTCAAAATATCTCCTTTTGTCTGTTAAAAACATATGGACAAAGACCTAATACCCTGTACCATCGGGTGGTGAAGGGTATACAAATCCAGGCTTTTATTTAGACCTTGAAATGCAATTTTTTTAATTTAAAATTATATGGTCCCTTTAAGCTCCAGACTTGTTATGATCTTTAAAAGCAATTGAAAAAATCCACCTCTATTATAGTTTCTTTACAAATAATTTGGCGTTTGGACGTTTGTTTAAAATAATCCGCACATATTTTAGGACCTTGAATAAGATCTCTAATTCCTACAGTTTTTTGGTCCTAAAAAATAATCAGTGAAAAAATCCACTATTAGAAAGTCCTTGGAAATTTATTTTTTGAAATTTCCACGCTTGTTTAAGGCTTTGATAGAAAAAATAGTTAAAAAGTATTTTTTTTAATAATCCACTTCCTCTGCTGCATATTATTCACTTTGCAGTATTATTGAGGTCCTTCATCTATCGCCTGTGGACATTTAAAGTGAAATAATAAACATATTTACTGTGATAGATACTTGTAATATGTTTCGATTGAAAGATTGCTGTCAACCATTACCTTTCGCAATAGCCAAACATTCAACCACTCAACACAATGAATCTCCACCCCCTTACCCACCTTTCCCTCTCTCTCTCTCTCTCTTGTGTGTAATATAAAATAACTTTAGAAAACCTATAAACAAGTGAAGAAAAAAACCCAACCACAATTTTAGGTTATACGGATAGCAGTGGGTAAGAGAATACAAAAAAAATCAAACTAAACAACATTATGAGAAATGTCAAAAACAGCTGATTTTGTTACAAATCTTAACTACACTGTCTCTCAGCGGCAGCAGCAGTGGCTCCATAATAAACTCCCAACATTTGGCAGGAGTTTGCGCTCTACACCAGGGCATCATCATCATCATCGTCACCATAAAAGAGTATTTAAAATGGAATAAAATCCACAAAGCTCGGCTACGAATTACTGTTGGCTGGTGTTTAAGGACCTGTGAGAATGTGTATGGTACTCCTGACAGCCGCCTCTACTGGTGTTGTTCTTGAAAATACTGAGTGATACCTCAGTCGTTGGCATAAACTCGTACGTAACGCAACTTTCGGCAGGGGAAGAACCCTGAAATAGGAAAACAAAAAGAAACGCGAACGGTTATAGATTTCTGTGTGGTATTTGTGATTTCTTGTTCTCTTTGCTAACAGCAGAAAGAAAGCAAGAAAAAAAAAGAAACAAATTTATGGAAAAAATTATGATTTAAAAGAAAACGAAACGTTAACGGTACGGCGCGGTTGAAAAAATCCGAGGATTTGCTTCAAGCCAATTAAATATTTATGACCATCCATGTGTTGATAGAGTGCAAAGTGAAAGAGACAAGGGAAATGTTTAGTGTTGTGTGCGAACCTAGCCAATGTGACGTGTATTAGGTTTTGTGGCTACGAAAAAATTTTAGAAGTAAAAAAAAAATCCGAACAAATTGTGGTCGTGCATAAATTACATCGACAAATACAACAACAACAAAAATAACAATACTCCTTTTGGAGTACATTGCCACCAAGCAACAACAACATGATTTTTTTTCTCAACATATATACAACAAATAATATCCGACTATAACATATATTGAATTATTTATGTGTGAGTGTGTGTTAGAGTGTTATATTAAAACACAAATGTTCCATTTGGTCAAGGGAACCTCTGAAACAAAAATATAACAAAATTGTTCTCTAATAGCTGGTAATTTTTCCATCTCGACAACTAAACATGAAAGCATACATTTAGGAGTACTCACAAATTATGGGCATACATTAAGGCATTTCCATAATAATCAAGCGCATAAATCGAAGTGTTTTTTCTATGATTTGCAAATAAACACAAATACTTCATGTGAAATATGTGCGCGAGTGTGTGTAAAGGAAAACACAAGGTAAAGTAAAAACAGAAATCCTTGAAGAAAACAAAAGGGGAAAAAATAAACAAAGTCTTACAAGAAAAAAGAACCAAAGGAAAATCTTAATAAATTGGATGTGTGTGTGTGTAATTTCACTAAAAAAATTGTGAGCCAAAAATGTCTTCATAAAAATAATGAAGGAAATTAAATAAAAAATGTTAAATTAATTGGAAAATAAATGTTCCTAACAAGTGCATACATTTAGGCGTCTCTATATCTACATCTCCACATATGAAGATACGAAATGAAAAAATAAAAAACCAAAAATCATCATTACAATTACTAAAATAAATTACTGCATAAATTTAGGCGCCTATATAACCACACTGTTCATTAAAAATATTTAAACAACAAACATGTTAAAAAAAGTAACTTAAATTAATATGTGTGTTAATTTATATTCCAAAAAAATTTGAATGTTTTGAATAACAAAATTTAACAAATTTCCACTTGTCTGTGATATAAATAATGATACTTTTGACACGAATGTGGTGACAACATTATTTGATAATTATCATAAAAAAGCATACTTTTAGGCGTTAATTACGATGATAATTGTGAATTGTAAACTAAATGAAAAAGCTATTTAAAATTAAATAAATTATCAGTAATAATCAACAAATTACATAAAATAAAATAGCATACTTTTCGGAGAAAAAAAAAAACAAACACAAGCTCAACACATTAAATAAAATAACATAGCATACTTTTCGGAGAACAAAAAATATCCAAAACATGTCGACAAATCAAATTTGAAAATAATCGAAGTGTGCTTGGTAGACCAAAACAAAATAAAAAAATTCCAAGAAATTTTAACAAATCTATCATAAAATATTTGTGAAATTCTGTAAAACAATACAATTTAAATCCCTTTTGAAATTTGAAAAAAAAAAAATAAAATCCTATTCTGTGAGTCCAATTGCTGTCTCGGCACCAAAGAAAAATATAATAATATGTCAAAATTCGTGAAAAGTGTCAAATAAATCATTGTAAAGAAATTATTTAAACATAATAAATCATAGCATAACATCAAGGCTGCATCGCAAGGTAATATAGCGTACTTATGGGCCAAGGATGCTGGGAGAAAATTTGTACGTGAAAGCATAACAGCCGGTCGAGCAAAATTTATGGAATAACTTCATTAAAAGGTAACATAACACATTTTAATATATTAGACACAAGGAAACACAGAAAAAATGTTTTCTTAAAAAATAATTGGAATGAAAACTCAAAACTCAGAACTGACGGAGTAATTTTTACTCAGTAAGTTAGCGGACAAACCTAATGTATGGTCAAATGGAGCCAGACTTTGGGAGGGAAGTATCACAGCATTTGTATTTTATGGCGTATGTATTTACTCCCGATGGTTACAGGACCGGAGTATCCAAGAGGAGTGACCTTTGACCTTTAAATTGATTCCACTTATATTGGCATTCGAGTTATATGTAAACTCTTTCCGGGGTCTACTAATCCAGTATTACTTGTGCCTTTTATGGTCAGGAACGATATATAATTGGTAGTGGTTTCAGAGGTGAAATGGACCGAAAACATAATTTTTGTCGGACATCACAACTTTTCCACATGGAGATGATCATACCAACTGATTTGAAGGGCTTTTACGATAATGACGGATCGATATGAAAGTGGTTTAAAATACAAATGCTGTCATATTTCCTCCAAAAGTCTGGCTCCATTTGGCCTGCTAAATATTGGCCGATCATCATGACAATGGCCATATCTATGGTCAGATCCCCTTATCCGTATAAAATTGTTGACATAAAAAAAAAAAAACATAAAATGATAAAGATTTTGCTCCGTTCGATCACACAAATATTTACCGATTATTACCAACAACAATAGGTGTCATCTTTAGTCAGAATCGAATCTACATATAAATTCTCATAGTGATTGGTCCATAAGTGTGGTCTGTATTGTGTTTACAAATTATAACGGTCAGTCGAGATATGATGATCGGTATACTAATAGGAGGATCTGGGACCAAAATTTCGTGGCGTTACAAACTATTGGTCCCACACAAAGATACCTTTACACGATAGTTGTGTAGGGTATAATTATTACGGTGTGAAGATGTTTATTCAACAGGAACTAGGAAAGCCAAATTACAGCCACTTCGGGAAAAAAAGGCGTTCAGAGTACCGAAAATGGCTAGCTTTCTTTTTTATACACCGTCATCATGAATTTTCGACAAACATAACAGGAAATTCCAAATTACAGGTACTTCGGTGAGTGAATACTTCTAAATGTTCTAAATTACGGAATTAGGATGGAACTTTAAAAGTGCGTTTTAATGCTAAAAAAAGTCACTTAAATGGAATGCGCCTATGTAACCAAAACACCGAAAATATGGCGGTGCTATTATATGGGCGTTACGTCCTAGCCTTGACCAACCTCTGAAACCCTGCAAAGCGAAATTAAAGTGACTTTGGTTGGAAAATACCATGGGAGCCAGTATTAAATTATCTTATAATTGGAATAGAATCCCAACATATCGAATAAGGGGGTGAGTACCGCTCTATGGTTGCTATTTCGAAATATAAACCGATATCGATAATTTTTGTTAAGTAAATTGTCTTCCAATGATAATTCAAAATATCCAATATACCGATGGTTGGGGGAAGCTAGTCCTGAAATAATGGCCTAATATTGCTTTTTATGTTAATTACCTTCCCAATGGCAATCCGAAATGTCAGCTTGCCACCAAAGTATCGAACCGTTCTACGGCGGCTACCCTGAAATTTGAAGCAATACGAATTTCTGAAAAATAAGCGTAACCGCTCTATGAGGGTTATCCTCCCGGAACATGGACCAATACTGATAATTTTTGGTAGGAAGATTTTCTTCCCAGTCCTTAAACGTGCCAACGTCTCCAAAATACACAATAATGTGATTACCGCTCTATGGAGGTTACTCCCAAAACATGGATCAATATTGATAACTTTAGTGGATCGATTTTCTACATAAAAGAATTAGAAATGTCAAATTGGAATCAATTCGTTTAAAAAACGTACATAGGATCCCCAAACAACCGAATTATGGGGTCCAACGCCCTGGGGAGACTATCCCGAAACATTGACCAATATTCATAATTTTTGTTAGGAAAATTGTCTTCCCAATGAAAATATGAAATTGGAAACAATTCAGTTAAAAAACGTACCTAAAGTCTCCTCTATGGAGGCTACCCCGAACATAGACCAATATTGATTATTTTGTGGTGGGGAAATTGTCTTCCCCTTTAGGATCTCATTGTCTTCCAAATTGCAATTGATTGACTTGGAAAGTATCCATAATCTAAAAAAAATATTTGGGGGTTCTGTTATATGGGGGCTATCCTATACCAGTTTTCCCAAAAGAAACAGGCGATAATTTACTTCGAAGTGATTCTTTTTCTACGAACAACCGTCATTGTATGTGGCTCGTCTTCGAAAATCCACTTACGCAGAAATCTGGTCTTCATAGCCTATGATAATTTTAAAAATTTCTTGATGTCCTATGACGCCTCTATCTCACGTGATGCCACATGACCTTTTCAGCTTAATCATATTTCCAAAAATAAGAAAATGTTTTAATACATTATTATGGAACTTAGTTTTGAATAATGTGTTTCAAAATTATTTCCACCTATTTTGTGTATAATACGATTCGATTTCTATTTAAATGTTCGAATCTTTCCACAGATTATCTCCTTATTTGCTCTGATTATCCCCATAACGTTTCAATAAGCATAACCAAAAAACATATTCTTTTGTTCGGATTTTCATTTACTGTCGGATTTTTTCAACAGATTATCCTTTTAATTCCGATAAAATAATTTTCAATTTTCTCTTCTGTCTCATATTTATTTAACTGAAATACAGAAAAAAAACATCAACAACATGAATTAATGAACCACAAAAGAGAAAGATAAAAAATCGAATTTTTTATAGAAAAAAAATCATAATAATTATAAATAACAGCAAAACACAAAAGAATGAACACGAATAACGAATATTTTTGTTTGTATGCCTTTCAAAGGAAAGAAGAAAATAATAATAAAAAAATATATAAAAGCATTTTTGCTTTAAGCAAAACAAATAAGCTTAAAAAGCACACAGAAGTGATATAAGTAAAGAACGAAATAATTAAAAACCAAAATCTTTTGTACAACTATATTATGTAATCTGAGAGATGTGTTCATAGTCCAAGAAGCTGGAATAAGAAGTTTACACAAGACATAATATTGAACTTCTTTAGAGCTGAAAGGAAAGTGGGGAAACATTTTCAAATTGCCACAGATTGACGAATGAAAAGAAATTCTGAAACACATCAGGTCGATGAACCTCTTTTTTTTGCTATAGAAAACCAATAAGGATAGTAGTAAAGTCAGACGGTGCCGACTATATGATACCCTTCACCACTGTGGGTATATTAAACGAATGCATCCTAAAAGAAGGGCCAATAAGTTGAAATTGGATGAACTAAAATATTTGACCTTTATTTAAATTTGACCCGACTTAGATCAATCCATAAACATACCATTCGTTTGTTACAATGAGACATTTGATATTTAAAGCATTTTGATATTTAAAGCAAATATCAAAATGCTCAATTTTGTACGTTGTGCAAAATTTCATGTCAATATTACAAACATGAGGAGTTTGGTGCCCATTTACTTAAAATGGGATAAAAATAGATATGGAAGCTATATCCAAATATGAACCGATTTCAACGAAACTTGTCACAAGTTAGATTGTACAAATTTCAGCAGGTTTTGTTCCTAATGCCCATATTTTGGGTCCTACTTAAAATCCAACGAACATACATATATGAGAGCTATATCTAAATCGGAACCGATTTTCAAGAAATTTTACACACATCATTCTAGACTCAATTCATTACGCTATGCCAAATTTCATGGAAATCGAAGGATGTATAGGGACTTTGGTGAACTATTTACATTAAATCGGTCGAAAATATATATGGAATATATATCCAAAGCTGGACCGATTTTCAAGAACTTTTACACACATCATTCTAGACTCAATTCAGTACGCTATGTCAAATTTCGTTCAAATCGGAAGATATATAGGGACTTGGGCATACCATTTACCTAAAATCGGGCGAAACTATATATGGGAGCTATATTTAAATCTGAACCGATTTTCACAAAACTTAGCACACGTCCTTATAGACTTAATTCAGTACACTATGCCAAAATTCGTGCAAATCCAATGATTTTCAGGAACTTTTGCGCACCATTTACTTCAAATCGGGCGAAACTATATATGGGAGCTATATCTAAATTTGAACCGATTTTCAAGAAATTTTACACACATCATTCTATCAATCCAGTACGCAATGGAAAATTTTTCAAATCAAAGGACATATAGGGACTATGGTACACCATTTACATTAAATCGAGCGAAACTATATATGGGAGCTATATCTAAATTCAAACCGATTTTCTCCAATTTCAATAAGGTTCGTCCTTGGGCCAAATAAGTGAACTGTGCCAAATTTCATCCAAATCGGATCATAAATGCGACCTGTACTTTGTTAACAAAAATACATGGACGGACAGACGGACATGCGTAAATCGACTCAGAAATCGATTCTATGCATATTCTCAAAAGGACCCATGGGTCTATCTCGATTTCTTTTTGCCTGTTACAAACATATGCACAAACATATGCATAATATCCTGTACCACAGTGTGGTGAAGGGTATACAAATTAGAGAGCCTCAGGTCGATGACGATTTTTTTCTATAGAAAAAAATTCGGTGAACGTCAGGTCAGATGATGACTTTTTTTCAATAGAAAAACAAATCGGAGAATGACAGGTCGATAATGACTTTTTATACCCTTCACCACACTGTGGTACAGGGTATTATGTCTTTGTGCATATGTTTGTAACAGGCAAAAATAATCGAGATAGACCCATGTTTCTTTTTGAGAATATGCATAGAATCACTTTCTGAGTCGATTTCTGCATGTCCGTCTGTCCGTCCGTCTGTCCGTCCGTCTGTCCGTCCGTCCATGTATTTTTGTTAACAAAGTACAGGTCGCATTTATGATCCGATTTGGATGAAATTTGACACAGGTCACTTAATTGGCCCAAGGACGAACCCTATTGAAATTGGAGAAAATCGGTCCACGTTTAGGCATAGCTCCCATATAAGGGTACCCCAAAATTTTCGGTATTTTGAGGTTCTTGAGCGCGTTTTTTAACTGAATTCGCTGAAATTTGGTACATTGAGTTCTTATTGGGTAGCAAATCTCTCTACCAAAAATTATAAATAAAGGTCCATTTTTTCGGATAGCCCCCATATAAGATTACCCCCAATTTTCGGTATTTTGGGGGTTTTGATCGCATTTTCCGACCGAATTCGCTGAAATTTGGTACTTTGTGTTCTTATTGGGCAGCAAATCTCCCTACCAAAAATTATAAATAACGGTCCATTTTTTCGCATAGCCCCCATATAAGGGTACCCCCAAATTTTCGGTATTTTGAGGTTCTTGAGTGCGTTTTTTAACTGAATTCGCTGAAATTTTGTACATTGAGTTCTTATTGGGTAGCAAATCTCCCTACCAAAAATTATAAATAAAGGTCCATTTTTTCGGATAGCCCCCATACAAGATTATCCCCAATTTTCGGTATTTTGGGGGTTTTGTTCGCATTTTTCGACCGAATTCACTGAAATTTGGTACTTTGTGTTCTTATTGGGCAGCAAATCTCCCTACCAAAAATTATAAATAAAGGTCAATTTTTTCGGAAAGCCCCCATATAAGGGCACCCCCAAATTTTCGGTATTTTCGGGTTTTTGGACTCGTTTTATAACTGAATTCGCTGAAATTTTGTACATTGGGTTCTTATTGGGTACCAAATTGCTCCACTAAAAATTATAAATATAGGTCCAGTTTTTCTGGTAGTACCCATATAACTTTACCCCAAAATTTTTGGTATTTTGTGGGTTCTGATCGGATTTTTCGACCAAATTGACTGTAATTTTGGTATTTTGGGGGTTCTGATCGGATTTTTCGACCAAATTGACTGTAATTTAGTACGTCGAGTTCTTATTAGGTAGCACATCTTTCCACTATAAATTATAAATATTGGTCCATTTTTTCTGGAAGCCCCCAGGTTTTGAGGTTCTTGAACCAAATTCTTTTTTCTGGTACAGGGTATTATGTTTTTGTGCATATGTTTGTAACATGTAAAAATAATCGAGATAGACCCATGGCTCCTTTTGAGAATATGCATAGAATCACTTTTTGAGTCGATTTAAGCACGAAATTTGGCACAGCGTAGCAAATTAGGTCTAGAATGATGTGTGTAAAGTTGCCTGAAATCGGTTCAGATTTAGATATAGCTTCTATATCTGACCAAATGAACAATTTAGTATCGGTTGCAGAATGACGTGTTTATGGTTCCAATTTCATTTTACTGGTCCTTTAAAAATGCGACTTCTGTTAGGATTCATCTGTTGAATATACTCAAAGTGGTGAAGGGTATCATATAGTCGGCCCCGTCCGACTTTACTACTTTCCTTACTGGTTTCTATAGAATCAGAGACCCTCAGATCGGTGATAACTTTTTCTATAGAATCAGAGAACCTCATGTCAATAATGACTTTTCTCTATAGGAAATAATTCGATGATAACTTTTTTCTATAGAATATAATTCATATCGATGATAACTTTTTTCTATAGAAACACATTCAGAGACCCTTAAGGTCGATGATGATTTTTTTCTATAGAAAAAAAATTCAGAGACCCTAAAGTCGAATATGATTTTTTTTTCTATAAAAAAAAATTCAGAGACCCTCAGGTCGATGATGACTTTTTCTACAGAAAAAAGTCAGAGACCCTTAGGTCGATGAAGACTTTTTTCCGTAGAAAAAAATTCAGAGACTTTTTTCTATAGAATTTTAAATTAAATTTTCATATATATATTTTTTTAATCCAAATCCTATTTTCCTAAAAATTTAAAATTTCTCCCCGAATAGGTTTCTACAGAAAAAAAGATTAGAGACCCTCAGGTCGATGATGACTTTTTTTCTATAGAAAAAAACTCAAAAACCCTCAGATGAGTTTTTCTATAGAAAAATATTCAGCGACCCTCAGGTCGATGATGATTTTTTTTTCTACAGAAAAAAGATCTATAGGAAAACCAAAAAAAAAAAATGATTTTTTTCTACAGAAAAAAAAAAATATCAGAGACCCTAAGGTCGATGGTGGCTTTTTTCTATAGAATTTTAACTTAAATTTTCTTATACATATTGTTTTTAATCCAAATCCTATTTTCATAATAATATAAAAATTTCCCCAAATAAATTCTATTGATATTTTTTCTAATAATTTACAAAGGCCTAGTCGCATGAGTACCTATTAAAAAAATGCGAACATTGTTAATAGGATCAAAGTAATCATTAGTAGCCATCAAACACACACAACCACTCACATAACTTAATAGATGTATGTATGTGCCTATGTGCGTTGATAGCAAAGCCACAGCCAAGGATCAAATGGAAAATGTCAAATAATGCTACGCATCCCTAACGAAGCAACAAAGCGTTAAGAATGCTCAACATACCGTGCCAACAGTGTTAGCCATACAAAAAAGGGAGGGAAAAAATTACAAAAAAAAAAAAGAAAATTGAAAAATATTTGAAGCCATTTTCAGCAACAGTGACAAAATTCCAGGAAGCCAAAAAAACGAAGGGATATCTTAAAAGTTGACTATTTTGCTGACCACGAAAAATAAGTCATAGAATAGAAATAAAGACGTAATACTTATATGTCATCATTTAAGTGTGTGTGTGTAATTCCTGTGACATTGTATACTTCCAGCAGTATCCCAAACGACATGTAATGTCAATCTAGGTTTTAACTGTAGTATTATCGTATAAAAACACACATGCATACGAACATAGTTGCTAACAAAAAATCAAGCTTATGTTGTCAATAAAATAATCCCTAAGAATATCCCGAAAATATTTCAATTACAGACATCTAAACATTTTTTTTTTTTTGATAAGGGAATCAAAAAAAATCCTGGAACAAATAAAGCAGCGAGTCCACTTATACCATTTAAAAAATTCTCAAACCACAGCCAATTTTTCTAAGAAGTTGGAAAATCAATTTAATTGCCTAAACATTTCCCCCTCAAGGAAGGGCACTTCAAATGTTTGTTTATTTTCGTTTTACCTCAAAAGGTATGCAATTATTTTGTAAAATTGTTTTCTTACATTACCTATCAACGAAGGCCAGAGGTGGAGGGTGCGAGGACCACGAGCAGTGTTGATTCCTTGTCGTTGTTTTCCTATTTTCTGTTTTTGTTTTTCTTTCAGCATTTACACCCAATTAAATCACGGCATTTCAACATTAGCCCAATATCAATGGCAAAAACAAAATAAGTAAATAAACGAGCATATTTTTCTTTATGTTTTAAGTAGTAGAAAACGAAGCAGAGCGACTATTCAGCAAAATGTTTTTTATAGAAACAAAAAAAAAAAAAAACCAACACAATATATTGTTTTCTTAGGGTGTTTATCCATTAGAGAAATTGAAATGGCCTACGGTAATGGCTCTAATGCAAAACATGCCAGCTATGGGCGTTTTTTTGATTTTTTTTCCAGCAGATTATTAAGACTAAAAGAAGTTTATTTTTGTGGGTAGATTGGAATTTTAGATAAGCGATACTTAGTTTGGTATTTAGCAAATAAAAATAAAATTATTTGAAAACAGATATAGAAAACCTGAAGTCGCTTATTAGTGTAGAGACAAAATTTTGAGACCACAAGGTCGCTTTCTATAGAAAAATATCAGATAGCCTTAGGTCGATGATGATTATTTTTTACAAAAAAAAATCAGATTTCCTCAGGTCGATGGTGACTTTTTTCTATAGAAACAAATTCAGAGACCCACAGCTTGATGATGACTTTTTTCTGTAGAACAAATCTAAGACAGACCAGACGATAATGACTTTTTTTATAGAAAAAAATTCAGTGGCCCTCAGGACGATGAAGAATTTTTCTATAGAAAAAATGTAATACAATTGAATTGACAAAACTTTTTTCTATATAAAAAAATTCTGACACGCAGAGGTTATCGTCGACCTCTGGATCTCTGATTTTTTTCTATCGAAAACAAGTCGTCATAGAATTGAGGGCCTTTCTTTTTTTTTCTATAAAAAACTGCAAGGAAAGTTCAAAAGTCAGACGGGCCGACTATGTGATACCCTTCACCACTTTGGGTCTTGCATGTTATTAAATACATCCTATAGATAGAATGGTCATGGAATCTTTGGAGGACCGTTGAGATGAAATCGGGCGAAAACATTGAGATGAAATCAAAAAAAATATTTGAACCAATTGATAAACCCCATACACATACCATTCTGAAATCAGTGAAAAATTGTGTGTCAAACGGACAGACTAGGATTTTTTCGTGTACTATATGTAGGAGCTATATCTAAATGTGAACCTATAAAAAAAACACACAAAAACAAAAAACAAAAAAAATAACATCGGATACAGTACTCTGCGCAAAATATTGAGAGTTTGGTGCATCATTCACATAAAATCGGACGAAACTATATATATATATATGAGAGCTATATCTAAATCTGAACCGATTTTAACAAAACTTCGCAAACAATAGTCTGGACCAAATTCTGAACTCTGTGGAAAATTTTGTGCCAATCGGACAAATATTGAGAGTTTGGTGCATCATTCACCTAAAATCGGACGAATCTATATATGAGAGCTATATCTAAATCTGAAACGATTTTCCTAGGGACAAATAAGTGAACTGTACCAAATTTCATCCAAATCGGATCATAAATGCGACCTGTACCTTTTAACAAATAAACATGGACGGACGGACAAACGGACGTGCGTAATTAGACTCAGAAAGTGATTCCATGCATATTCTTAAAAGGAACCATGGGTCTATCTCGATTCTTTTGCCTGTTACAAACATACGCACAAAGACATAATACCCTGTACCACAGTGTGGCGAAGGGTATAAAAAATCAGAGACCCTCAGGACGATGACGACTTTTTTCTATAAAAAATGCCGGGACTTTCAGGTCGATGAAAAACAATCGATAGACAAAAATCAGAAACCCATGAAAAAATATTACAAAAAAAATACTTTGGGTCCGTGAAAAATATTCTTTATAAAACGCGCCTTTTGCAGGCCTGATTTAGGTCCTTGAAACAATATATATTTTTAAATCCACGCCTGTTTTAGAAGTGTGTGAATATATATATATATATATTCACACACTTCTTTGACCCTTGAAAAAATATTCTTCAAAAAATTCAGGAAATTAAAAGACCTTGTTTTGGATTTGGAAAACCGGCGTGAATTAAAAAACAAAAATTAAAAATCCACGCCTGTTTTTGGCCCTTGAAAATCCACGCCGGCTTTTGGCCCTTGAAAAAAAACATTTTTTTAAATCCACGCCTGTTTTTGGCCCTTGAAAAAATATTTTTTTTAAAAATCCACGCATGTTTTTGGCTTTTGAAAAAATATTTAAAAAAAAAATTTATTAAAAAAATTTTTTTTTTTAACAAATCCACGCCGGACCTTGTTTTGGCCCTTGAAAAAATATTTTTTTTTTAAAAAAATATTTTTAACAAATCCACGCCGGACCTTGTTTTGGCCCTTGAAAAAAAATATTTTTAACAAATCCACGCCTGTTTTTGGCCCTTGAAAATCCACGCCGGTTTTTGGCCCTTGAAAAAAAAATAATTTTTTTTTTAATTCCACGCCGGTTTTTGGCCCTTGAAAAAAAATATTTTTTTTTAAATCCACGCCGGTTTTTGGCCCTTAAAAAAAATTTTAATCCACGCCTGTTTTTGGCCCTTGAAAAAATATATTTTTTTAAAATCCACGCCTGTTTTTGGCTTTTGAAAAAATATTTTTTTTAAAAAATATTTTTTATTAAAAAAATATATATATTTTTAACAAATCCTCCCCGTTTTTGGCCCTTGAAAAAATATATATCTTTTTAAATCCACGCCTGTTTTTGGCCCTTTAAAAAATATGTAAAAAACACCCTGTTTTAAGCCCCACAAAAAATTTAGTTAAAAAATTTACGCCTTCTTTTAGGCCCCTGAAAAAAAAATTATTTTACCTTTTTTACACACCTATTTGAGGCCCTTATTTAAAATATCCACACCTGTTTTAGGCCCTGGAAAAATTATTTTAAATATCAACTGGTCTGTTCATGTACTGCAAGAATATCCTAGTTTTTACCCCTGAAGAAACTAGTTAGACCTAGTTAGACCCCTGAAAAAAACTTTTATTAAAAAATGTATGCCTGTTTTTGGCCCTTGAAATTGTATTTAAAAAAAAATCCATGCCAGTTTTTGGCCCTTGAAAAAGTATTTAAACAAAAATCCACGCCAGTTTTTGGCCCTTGATAAAATATTTTTTTAAAAAATCCACGCCAGTTTTAGGCCCTTGATAAAATATTTTTTAAAAAATCCACGCCTGTTTTAGGCCCTTGAAAAAAATATTCTTTAAAAAATCCACGTCTGTTGAAGGCCCTTGAAAACACATTTTCACAAAAACCCACTTTTTTCCTGGTCCTTGAAATATATTTTTAAAAAGATCCCAGCAACGTCGGGTTTCTTAAAATTAAATTCTTTAAAAAATCCATGTTAGAAATGATATTTATACTTCATATTCATACCTTCCGCAACTTGTTTTTTTTAACATATATTTTATATTAACATAAAATTGTCTACGGTATTTGTCATAAAATCCATAGAAAATTAATGTATAAAATAACCACTTTTTGGTTGCAGAGATTTTGTTTCTTAACTATCTGCCATAAATCGATATTGTTTTCATATAAAGAAAATAACATAAAATTTCAATTAATTACTTTGTGTTTTTGTTTTATTGATTGTTAAGGTAGTGACAGCACATATATATTTTTATAGTATCATAAATTTTGTGCCAATTTTATGACCGCTCCAGAGAATGGAATATTTAAGGACCATAGCAAATGAAGTTTCTAAGGGCGGAAACTCAATACATGAAGTACTCATTAATACACGAAGTACCGCATCAGTTTACATATTTAATTTTACTATTATTTCCGGTTTCACATAAAACGTTTCAAGAACAGTTTGTCGTAATCCCTCGCACACAGGCACAAAGATATTCCCTTGTGACGGCGACAGTAGTAAAATTTATTAATCATTTAAGAGAGGAGGCCAAGTCATGGGATATACATTTCTTTGCAGACACATACGTCATTCTCTTGTTCCAAAGGAAACGAAACAAATACATTTTTATAGTTAGTATTCGTTTTTCTCGAATTGGTTATTTAATATTTTCATTATTCGTCATGGAGTAACTGAAGGCCAACTCGTTGACTCCAAAAAAATAAAAATCATAAAACTATGTAATGAGTACATTTTGTTTTCGGTTTTCTAATATTTTCATAGCTCCCTAAAGTGCTGGGAATATAACAACAAAATATTTCCGCATGTGAGGTCACATAATAGTTTAGTCTGAAGTTTTTTTTTAATATTTTATTATCCAGGTTAGTTTTGATAAGAAAACTTTTGCAGTTTTGTCTCTGGATTACTGCTGGAGAGAAAAAATAATAAAAAGAGTTGATAACTTCAAACACGTGAGATTAAAATTAAAAGGGTTTAAATTTGTTAAATTAAAATATTACCTACATCTAAAAAACATTCCACTACAAACCGAATTGCATTTCAACTAAATTTCTTTACAATTTTGTAGGTAACTATTTCTTATACCCTTCACCACACTGTGGTACAGGGTATTATGCCTTTGTGCACATGTTTGTAATAAGGCAAAAGGAATCGAGATATACCTATGGTTCCTTTTGAGAATATGCATAGAATCACTTTCTGAGTCCATTTAGGCATGCCCGAAAGTCTGTCTATCTGTCCATGTTAAATTGTAAACAAAGTACAGCTCGCATTTATGATCCGATTTGGATGAAATTTAGCACAGCTCACTTATTTGGCCCAAGGACAAACCTTATTGAAATTGGGAAAAAATCGGTTTAGATTTAGATATAGCTCCCACATATAGTTTCGCCCGATTTAATGTAAATTGTGTACCAATGTCCCTATATGTCCTTCGATTTGAACGAAATTTTGCATTGCGTACTGGATTGAGTCTTGAATGATGTGTGTAAAATTTCTTGAAAATCGGTACAGATTTAGATATAGCTCCCATATATAGTTTCGCCCGATTTTAAGTAAATGGTGCACCAAAGTCCCTGAAAATCATTCGATTTGCACGAATTTTGGCATAGCGTACTGAATTAAGTCTATAAGGACATGTGCTAAGTTTTGTGAAAATCGGTTCAGATTTAGATATAGCTCCCATATATAGTTTCCCCCGATTTTAGGTAATTGTGCACCAAAGTCCCTGAAAATCATTCGATTTGCACGAATTTCGGCACAGCGTACTGAATTAAGTATAGAATGACGTGTGCTAAGTTTTGTGAAAATCGGTTCAGATTTAGATATAGCTCCTATATATAGTTTCGCCCGATTTTAGGTAAACGGTATGCCAAAGTCCCTATATATCGTCCGATTTTCACGAAATTTGGCATAAGGCACTGAATTGAGCCTAAAATGATGTCTGACAAATTTCGTGAAAATCGGTCCAGATTTATATATAGCTCCCATATACAGTTTCGTCCGATTTTATGTAAATGGCCCACCAAAGTCCCTATGTATCTTTCGATTTGCACGAAATTTGGCACAGCTCACTTAATTGAGTCTAAAATGATGTGTGTTAAGTTTCGTGAAAATCGGTCCAGATTTAGATATAGCTCCCATATATATTTTCGTTCGATTTAATGTAAATGGTGTACCAAAGTTCCTATATATCTTTCGAGTTGTACGAAATTTTGCATAGAATAACGTGATTGTGTTTTGTAGAATTACAGACACAATTCAACGCATGTCCGATTGATATCTGTTTGAAATCGACTTACATACGTTTGTCCCATTGTAACAGACGAATGAGATGTATATGGATTGATCAAAGTCGGTTCACATTTAGATAATGTTCACATATTTTAGTTCATCCACTGTCATAATAATGGTCCAAGGTCTGTTAGGATGCATCTGTTTAATATGCCCATAGTGGTGAAGGGTATCATATAGTCGGCCCCGTCCGACTTTACTACTTTCCTTACTGGTTTATATTAAAATAGTTATCGTATTTGTTCCGTGTTTTGGGGTTGGGTAGTCGTTACGGGGAATAGTCAATTTTTAACCTACAAAGACTATTTAGCCATCGGTTGTAAGCATTCCGCCTTCTAAAGATATTGTGATAAAAAAAAACTCAAACATGACAAAAATGAAAAATATAGGCAGTCATTTATGCATCTCCTCAATATAGTGATACCTCCTGAAGGAAAGAATTGAGATAAACAACTTAAATATTGGGTTCAAAATTGGCATATACCGATCATTAATTAGGCATAGCCCTCACATAATGATATCCTCAAATATTCACTGCACGATGTAATCAATATTGTTCCCCCTTTAGGCATAGCCGCATATAACTTTGTAATCTAAATTACAGTAGTGTGAGGATTTTATACTCTACCATGCGTTATCAGTTCACTCAGTTTGGATCTTACAGATTTTAGGAAAAATCCCCATTAAAAATTGCTGAAGTTTCTATTTGGTGTACATAATGGTTTACATAAATCGGTTTATAGAATTATAGGTATATGCCCACTTTTTTATATGTTCCCTATATTTTCATTGCATGTATTTGTCCTTTAATTCATTTGTTTAAATTCTTTAAAAATGAAATAATGAGTTCCTTACCTAAACATACCATAGACTATTTTTCCATATGGAAATAATTTTAATTTTATAAAAACAAATTGTTATGATCGACCTTTGAGGGTAAAAGGTTACCATACCCGAAAAGTGTATAGTAATCTTTCACCCTGAGGTGGGCATTCAGAGTACCTTAAAACAATCCGGACGTTTATATTTGAACTGTCATAGGAAATTCATACCCGGAAAAAAACGAAATATAATATTAAACTACAGGCAATCAGGCAGGCAAATTGTAGCAGGACATTGAAAACACCGACAACGACGCGTGGGGACCTTTGTATGGAGGTTATGTGGAAACATGGACTTACATGGAAAATATTCTGTTCATTCAACAAATTATATGTTATTTACCCTCATGTTTGATCTTTATTAATTGTCCTTTTTTTTAATTTCACAGTAAATAAATATTGTATGAAATCAAATAAAATGCCAACTAAAACAATATATATATATATTTCTACAATTAGTTCATATTTCATATTCATATATATATAATTGCTCTAGGCATCATTCAGGCTTCTTTGTTCTCTTTTCTAACCCAATTTATAAATTTTGTTCAGAATGAAAATAAAAAAAAATAAAAAATCTGAAAATATTTATTTGAAAACATATTCATTGATTGTTAAATTTATACAACAAAATTGTTGACTTCAATTAGGGAATATTTTAATAAAATATAAACATAAAAATATAGTGTTGTATATATATTGTACATTTTATGTATTGATGATTAAAAAAAATATATGTACACTCCACTACATCGACTAATTAAACTATAAAAAGGTAAATTGTTAGCCTGTATATCGTTAGTGATTGATGGAATTGTTGTAGGTTCGCAAAAACGTTAAATTAAAAAATTTCAAATATATTTTGTAGAAAATAATGGTTTTTGCTTGTCAAAATTCATAAATAAATAAGAAAACCAAAAAGGAAAGAGGGTCGAATTGGGGCCGACTATATATCCCTTCACCACTATATATATATTAAAAAGGACTATTATTATGAAATTGTATGAAATAAAATATGTGATATTTATCTAAATGTGAAACGACCTAGATCTACCAATAAACATGTCATTCGTTTGTTACAATGGAACAAAAAATCGGACGAAACTATATATAGGAGCTATATCTAAATCTGGACCGATTTTCACGAACCTTGGCCGACATCACTCTAGGCTCAATTCAGTACGTTGTGCCAAATTTCGTGCAAATCGAAAGATATATAGGGACTTTGGGGCACTATTTACATGAAATCGGACGAAACTATATATGGGAGCTATATCTAAATCTTCCGATTTTCACGAAAAACATCATTCTAGACCTAATTCATTATGCTGTACCAAATTTCGTCCAAATCGAAAGATATATAGGGACTTTATTACACCGTTTTCATTAAATCAAACGAAAATATATATGGAAGCTATATCTAAATCTGAACCGATTTTCCCCAATTTCAATAGGGTTCGTCCTTGGGCCAAACAAATGAGCTGTGCCAAATTTCATCCAATTCGGATCATAAATGCGACCTGTACTTGGCTCACAAAAATACATGGACAGACAGACGGACGGACGGAAATGCTTAAATCGACTTAAAAAATATGCATATTCTCAAAAAATCCACGCCTTCTACAAACAATGCACAAAAATATTCTTATCCACGCCTTCTACCACAGTGTGGTGAAGGGTAAAATATTCTTGGGCGAAAAAATATCCTCTTCTATTAAAAAATACCATAAAAAATTCACGGACGTTTTTTAAACAATTGAAAAATTGTAAAATGGTGCATTCTTTAAAAAATACACACCCCTTCTATAGACCTTTGAACAAATATTCTCTAAAAAATCCACGCCTTCTACAAACAATTGAAAAAATATTCTTAAAAAATCCACGCCTTCTACAAACAATTGAAAAAATATTCTTAAAAAATCCACGCCTTCTACAAACAATTGAAAAAATATTCTTTAAAAAATCCACGCCTTCTACAAATAATTGAAAAAATATTCTTTAAACAATCCACGCCTTCTACAAACAATTGAAAAAATATTCTTTAAAAAATCCACGCCTTCTACAAACAATTGAAAAATTGAAATATATTCTTTAAAAAATCCACGTCTTCTATAGACAATTGAAAAAATATTCTTTAAAGAATCCACCCCTTCTATAGACAATTGAAAAAAATTTCTTCAAAGAATCCACCCCTTCTATAGACAACTTGAAAAATATTCTTTAAAGAATCTACGCAATAATCATTGACATGAAATTGAACGAACTTAAAAATGTGATCTTTATCTATAACTAAACCGACTAACATCAATCTCTGCACATGTCATTCACTTTAAAGCAAACCAGTATATAAAATCAACAGATGAATACTAACAGAATTTTCGAATTTTTGAAGGACCATTAACAGGAAAATGGAACCATAAATATGTCGAAATCTGAACCGATTTCAAAACTTTCCACACGCTAGGTTATATTAACTTCAGAACGTTGTGGGAAATTTTGTGTCAATCGGCCTAGCTATGGAAATTAAGTGCACCATTTATTTAAAATCGGACGAAAATATATATAGGAGGTGTATGTAAATCTGAACCAATTTTCACGAAACTTTGCACACATCATTCTAGACTTAATTCTGTGCCACACCCCCCCGCCCCCCAACCCCCCCCCACCCAAATTTTAATTTTTCAAGATTTTCAATGGGCTGGTAAATCAATACCAATGCTTGTTAAGGTTTGTTACTTTACACATATATAATTGAAGATTTAAAATAGAAGAAAAATAATTTACAAAAAATTGTTGTTGTTGTTTTTTGTAATTAAAGAAAAGTCCTTATTTTTGATGGCGGGCATGATAACTCCTCACTGAAACATCGGAATCCGAAAATTCCAACGGTGTTAGAAAGAGTACATGTCTGGCTCTCATATGAACTAGGATTATTGACTTCGCTCTAAAATTAACAAAATGGCGGACCTTTGAAAAAATATTTTTGGACAATCGCCAAAACGTGTAAAAATTTGAAATCGATTGGGTTATTAGTTTATGAGTTATCGTGCCCGCCATTCGCAAAAAAAAATGTTTAGAGAAAAACGCGTTTAAAGTTTGAGAAGCCCTTCAGCCATCACTTGATGCTGACACAATAAATCGGCCATATCTTCAAGAGTTCTTGAGATTTTCATCTGAAAATTTGTAGGGACATGTAGGGACCCCCCCGAGAATGGGGGGGTCCCCTTAATTCAGTACGCTATATCAAAATCGAAATATATATGGAAACTTTGGGATCTATATTTAAATCTGAACACGAAACTTAGCATACGTCATTCTACACTTAATTCAGTACGATTTGCTAAAAATTCGCGCAAATCAAAAAATTTGCAGAGACTTTGGTGCACCATTTACCTAAAATCGGGCGAAGCTACATATAGGAGCTATATCTAAATCTGAACCGATTTTAACGAAACTAAGCAAGCATCATTCTATACTTAATTCAGTACGCTATGCCAAAATTCGTGCAAATCTAATGATTCTTAGGGGCTTTTGTGCACCATTTACCTAGAATCGGGCGAAACTATATATGAGAGCTATATCTAAATCCGACCCGATTTTCTTCAATTTCCTTGGGCCAAATTTAGTGACTTGTGCCAAATTTGATCCAAATCGGATCATAAATTCGACCTGTACTTTGTTTACAATTTGACATATACAGATGGACAGACGGACGGTCGGACATGCATAAATCGACTCAGAAAGTGATTCCATGCATATTCTCAAAAGGAACCATGGGTATATCTCATTTCGTTTTACCTGTTACAAGCATATGCACAAAGACTGTACCTCAGTGTGGTGAAGGGTATAAAAATCACCCTTGGTTCAAAAATCCTTTTAAAAGGTACGGCTTCTATTGACCCTTAAAAATATTATTTATAAAACGCACGACTTTTATAGACCCTTAAAAATATGATTTAAAAATCACACCTGTTCTAGGCCCTTAAACAATATTTTTTTAAAAAATCCACACCTTCTATGGACCTTGAAAAAATGTTTTTAAAAAAAATCCGAGCCTTCTATAGACCCTTTTGAACAAATATTCTTTAAAAATTGTGCCTATTAGACCCCTGAAAAATATTAAAGAAGTAATTTATTTTTTTTTTTTTGATAAGAAGATTTTTCAGTCATTTTGGGTGGATCCATTGAACTATGGTATTCTAAATGAAAAATGCTATTGACAATAATAGTATGACCATTTTGGGTGGATCCATTGATTATATCGAAAAATCATACGTTAGAACCATATTGTCCATGGGGTATTCTGCTACTGAGTCACTGATCACATGGATTTAGATACCTAGATAAACCGATTTTTTTTTTTTTTTTGTAGGAAAATTTTTCAATCAATCTATCCTATTTTCCTGGTCCGATTTAGAAGTCCATTGAACTATGGCAATTCTAAATGAAGCTTGGAAAGGCTATTAAGAGTTGACAATAGTAGTATGATGAGGTTTATGAAGCCAGTCTCGAATTTTAGGGAGATCCTCAGTGACCCAGTTAATATAGGAGTAACTCCGGTAAGTTGTATAATAGAGTGAGGTATGTATGTATTCTCCTGAAACAATGAAAGGTGAAAGCTTGAAAAGCGAGGTTCCTTAGAGTTCCCAAAAAGTCTGTGTAGAACAGAAACAGTTTCTAAGGGGCCCGATAAGCAAAATTTGAGTAGTCCTTCCAAGAAGAAAGTTAGGTTCTGAGATGTCCCACGAATGTAGGAGAGATCCAACTAGTACAAAAGGAGATCCGACCATTAAATGATAGACGTTTAAAATGTCCGGAAATTATTGCGTTGTATGAGGACTGCCCTGAAAAACAGAGCAATTGTGATAATTTTTAGTAGGAAGATTTATTATCCTGTGAGAAACCAATATACCAACATAAAGCTGATGAGGTTGAAAAACTGACCCAAAAGCTTCTAAATTCTGGGTTTTTTATATATGGTGGACTACCCCAAAAACACGGGTCCATAATTATGATTTTTGGTAGGGGGATTTTTTTTTCTCAAAGTGAACCCCTTATAGCAAATTGGAACATATCCAAAAGCTTCAAAATTCCGAATATTGGGGGTTACCGTTATATGGTGGGTAAACATTGATACGTTTTGAAGGAAGATTTACTACCTAGCCAGCAACCAAATACTGCCAATTATCTAGAAAAACTTGACCAAAAAACATCAACATGCAGAATATTGTGGGATACCATTATATAGGAGCTAATAAAAAAATGGACCGTATACTCCATTTCCAATACCAAATAACCTGTGAGTATTAGTAATGTCTGATATGGCTAAATCGACATAGAAGATTATTTTGATCAATAATATATATACTCTATGGGATCTCCGACCAATCTTTCGAGGTGTTGCAGTAGCGGTATGGCAATCTCCACTTTATGGAAGTTATAATGATAGTTTCTATAGTCCTCAAAAAATTTAGAGGTATTGCATTGTCCAATCTTGGTCACTTTTGTTGTAGAGATTTTTCTAAGCAAGATAGAATTTAATTCCGATCACGAATATGTATAATTTAAGGGTGAAGATTTGAAGGCGAGAAATTTAGTTTAAACTGAAGATACAAAAACAAGAAATTATTCTAATTTTCGAGGTTTAAAAAGTTTTCCGATATATCCGACCCTAGTTTCAAAATGCTCCCCAATTACTAATTATTGTAAACAATAGCTTTTTCAATTGTTATTTTACAAACATCTTATAATAACTTTTAACTTTGGTATATGCCAAAGAAACACGGTCATTATTATCCTGTCATGTTTTTCTTATCCTCTCAACTAACCACTCACCCACACACACATCCAAAGAAAAGTAATCCAAAATCTTGGCATGTAATTGAGACATTTACACAAAGTTTTAACTAGTTGTGAATATTTGAAAATATTGTTTTTTTTTGTGCAAGTACATGTTGAACATGGAATTGATTGATTTGTGTGTGTGTGAGCGTTTTTTTTCGTAAAAAATTCTGCAAATTCTGCAGAACTATTGCTGGGAAAACTCCTGTTGCATACAATAGGAAGTTATATGCATCCGCAGATTATTTTCTTTTGTGTTTCCCTGAAAACTGAGAACTTTTGCAAAGAATAGCGTTGATCTTGATGTGAAACTCATTCAGAGTTGAAAGACGAAACAAAACAACAGCAAGAAGGATATGCAGCAAAGGAAATTCGAAGAAAAGAAATAAAACTTTAATCCTTAAGTTTAAATAAAGTTTAGTGCCCTCTGTATGTTTTTAAAAGTTTTTTTTTTTTTGTTTTTTCTTCTTCTAAAACAAAACCACAAACTAAGGCCATCATACTTTGGTGAAAACAATACGCTTTCAAGTATTTGTTGTTTGCCAGTGTGTGCATGTGTGTTGTTCTTGTTTTTGTTTTCCTATAGTTTGTTCTCAGAAAAGACTTTCGTTCTGGTTGTAGTTCTGGGAAATTTTTAATACAAACATGTGCATTAAGTAACCATGATGATGTTGATGGTGTATGCTGTTGCCGATTCAGTATGCCGCACTGTGAAAAGTTTCATCTCAATCAGGGAGCCGTTTGAAATATATACATTCTAGTCTTAATTTGAATAGATTTGCAAAATTTCTTGTCAATCGGACAAACCTTTTGTATGGACAGACGGACATGACGGAAGCAATATAGATTGTGATTAGGATTAAATACCTAATATGGTCTTCGGTGTATATCTCGGGGTCTTCTAAATGGAATTACAAATTTCACATTCACTATAAATTTTAATATTCTCACAAATTAATCATGCTAGACTTGGATACATTTATAACAGGCCTTAGGGGCGTATGATTGTTAGCAGGTGTATATTCAATAAAACACATACGCACCCAGTGACAAAAAAGACAATTATTTGATACACAAACAGACTTATATCGAAAGCGTTTGACAATGAGGAGTTTCACCCACCAAGAACACGAACTGCCAAATTAAAGCCACTTCGGAAAATGGATGTGGACATGGAGTATGGGGGCAATGTTAATGAAATCACGAAGCGATATGGAAATTTTTCTGTGAACATTTTTATATCCTTCACCAAACTGTGGTACAGGGTATTATGTCTTTGTGCATATGTTTGTAACATGCAAAAATAATCGAGATAGACCATTTGAGAATATGAATAGAATCACTTTCTGAGTCGATATGTGCATGTCCGTCCGTCTGTTGGTGTTAAATTGTAAACAAAGTACAGGTCGCATTTATGATCCGAATTGGACGACATTTGGCACAGCTCACTTGTTTGGCCCAAGGACGAACCCTATTGAAATTGGGAAAAATCGGTTCAAATTTAGATATAGCTATCATATATATCTTCGTCCGATTTAAGATAAATTGTGTACCAAAGTCCCTACATATCTTTCGATTTGCACGAAAATTGGCACAGCGTACTAATATATTCGTACTATAGCTTCGCCCGATTTTAGGTAAATATTCCACTACAGTCCCTGGAAATCTTTTGATGTGCACGAAATTTGGCACAGTGATATGAATAAGATCTAAAATGATGTCTGCCAAGTTTCGTGAAAATCGGTTCAGATTTGGATATAGCTCCCATATATCTTTTCGTCAAATTTAAGGTAAATAGTGTACCAAAGTCCCTATATATCTTTCGATTTGCACGAAATTTGGCACAGCGTACTAAATTAAGTCTAGAATGATGTGTGCAAAGTTTCGTAAATATCGGTTCCGATTTAGATACAGCTCCCATATATAGTTTCGGCTGATTTTAGGTAATTGGAGCACCAAAGTCCCTGGAAATCTTTTAATTTGCACGAATTTTGGCATAGCGTACTGAATTAAGTCTAGAATGATGTGTGCAAAGTTTCGAGAACACCGGTTCAGATTTAGATATAGCTCCCATATATATTTTCGTCCGATTTTATGTAACTGGTGCACCAAAGTCCCTATATACCTTTCGATTTGCATGAATTAAGTCTAAATGTTACTGAATTAAGTCTAAAATGTTGTCTAGGCCGATTGATACAACGTACTGATGTAATATAAATTAGTCTCTGGGAAGTTTCCCCGAAATCGGTTCAGATATGGATATATAACAAAAAAACGTGTCGTCTTTTAGGATACATATGTAGAATATATCCAAAGTGGTGAAGGATATCATATAGTCGGCCCAGCCCGAGTTTACTACTTTCTTTGCTGGTTTCGACTTGGGAATACCCGGAAATATTTAAATTCAGTATTTCCGTTGTAAAATACATGTCGAAAAAATTATTTTAAAAGACAGTTTGAAGTGTCTACATTGACACAGAATTTTATTCTTAAAGTTTATGGAATTGACAAATTTTGTATACACTCAACAGTAGGGTGGCGCAATTTTTTAAACCTTTAAATAAATTCCCATGTAATTTAACTTTTAATAACCTAGTGGGTTGGTGTTTATCAGTTGCCCATTTTTTTCCGGAAAAAATCCCCTTTGTTTAATGTTCGGAAAAATGGCTTTGACTGAAAGACGGCAACTACCTTGAAAAGGTCCTAGATTAAAGGAGTAAAAATATTTCTAATTTCTTTTTGATTTGTTCCTTCTTAATTTTCTGCGTGGAAAATGGTCATTAGTGTCAGACCATTTTGCGATAGATAAAGGGTTATTAGGAAGGAAATAAATTTCATTTTTTTGGTCAAAGCTAATGAGTAATTAAAACATTTGCAAAGGAGCTAATTTAAAATTGATCAGTATTTGTATATGGGGTCTATGCCATGTGAAATTGCAGCCAGAAGAAAATTTAATACCTAACTACAGGCACTAAGTTTGAAAGAATCAACTGGCCTTTGGTAGGGACAATTGACAAATTGACAATTTTTTTCGGCTGAATTCTTTCTTGAACATACCGAAAATGAAACGTGGCCTTTGGATGGGGGCTATGCAACAACATAGACATCTATTGACAATTATTGACAATTACCTACCACAATTCCGGAATGTCAAAATACTGACACTTCGTATGTTTCATAATTTAGTCATTTTATAAAATAGCTGAAATTTTGCATGGCTAAACTTCTTACCAAAAGTATAAACATCGATTGACCCATATTTATAACTTTTAATGCGAAGATTTGCCAATCCATGAGAACTAAAAAATATCAAATTAAAGCGAAATTGGTTGAAAATACACTTGGCACAAAAACACTTTTTCAGCAAAGATTTTCAAAACAATGACAACCATAACCATATGATTACAGCCAATTCGGTTAAAAAAATGTGTTTGAAATCCACAAAATACCGGACGTTGGTAGGTTCTGTGATATGGAGGCAATAATCAAACATAGAACGATATTGAATATGCTTTGGTGGGAATAGTTAACTCCTAATGATAATATAAACCAGTGAGCAGAGCAGTATAGTCGAACGGGGCCGACCATACGATAGCGTACTCAACTACCACGGAATTGCAACATTTTGCGGATGTTTATTCCAAGACTGGGCAATATTTTGTGATATCTACACCATGTTATCCTATTAGAGATCAACAGCACCTCTTCAACATTTTCCGAATATTACTAATATTCTGTACAGTCCTTCTAATTACTTGTCCAGATTCCCTTCACCGTGGGTTGTGTTGTGATGTTCGGCTTTCAATTGTGGTCTAAAGATCGACTCAAAAAAAAGAAAAAAAGAACACAAAAACTTAAGTTTTCGGTCCACTTCATCCCAAAGTTATAATCGGATCATCGCCAAAAATTATAGGCGTTGTCCTTGACCATAATTGGAACCCCATGGAACATTTTAAAGCGATCAGCGATATATTTCCGTCCTCTAGTGTGGAAATGGTTAATTAACTAATATCTAAATACTTAAGCACCTGTAAATATTTAAGTGTAACTCCCACAACCGAGAACATACGACAACATAACTTGTATTAAATTAAAGGTCAACGACTCCTCTTGGAAATACTATCAACTTAACTTCTCGGGTATATATCCTTTAGGGGTATATATATATAATATACAAATTGATCATTTTTCAAATTTTGTAATTTTTCACACAAAAGTCAGGGTCCATTTGGTCTGCTAAATATTGACCGATCTTTATCAAAACAGGCATGCTTATTCTTTGACCCGATCCCCATCTGCATGTACAAATTTGCGATGTTTGGGTCATAATTGCGACATGTGAAGCGACCAAAAAAACCGACAAAAATTAAATATTTGGTCCATTTCACCCCCTAAATATTAACCGATCATTACCAAAAACAATAAGGGTCTTCGTAAGTAATGGCAAGAACCGGTCCTACATGCACAATTTCGTGAAGATAGGTCCATAACTGTGGCCTGTATCGTGTTTACAAAATATAATGAACAGACGGACGGACACACATGTCTAGATCGATTCAGCTAGTCTAGATATGGCGATCGGTATATTTAAAGGTGGGTCCAGGACCAATATTTCGCGGCGTTACAAACTCTTGGGGCTGCACAAAGCTATAATACCCTGACAACATAGTTGTGTAGGGTATAAAAATAATTCAAAACTCCTGAATAAGTGTGGGTTAGGTTATATTGGGGTTACACAGAATTTTGGGACGATATTAATAATTTTTGGTAGGTAGATTTCCAAGACAATTATAATCCTCAACATCTAATTACAAAAATGTTTGGGTTAAAAACATTCCCGAAATAGCGAAATATATATTTACTATCTAATTAGAACGATAATTACAAAGTTGGAGACAAATTGTTTGAAACTGTGCCCAAAAGTCCAAAAATACTATGTAATAGGGGTACCGATTTATGGAAGTTAACACCGATAATTTTTATAGGGAATTTGTCTATCCAATGATGATCCAATTACTGGAAATTTGATTGAAAAAAGTGCCTACACTCGTGAAAAATTCCGAAATGTTGGAAGTACCCTTGAAATTGGAGAAAATCGGTTCAGATTTAGATATAGTTCTCACATATAGATTCGTCCGATTTTATGTAAATGGTGCACCAAACTGCAAGGGTTTGTAAGATTGAGAAAAAATTTTGCACAGCATATTGAATTAAGTCCAATTTGATGTCTGTGAAGTTTTGCTGAAACTCCCAATATTTCTCCGATGGAGACAAAATGTAGCACAGAGTACTGAATTAGGTCTACACTAATGTATGCGAAGTTTAGTTAAAATTGGTTCAGATTAAGATTTACGCGACATATAGAGTTTCGTACGATTTTATGTGAATGATGCACCAAACTCCCAATATTTCTCCGATTGAGACACAATTTAGCACAGAGTACTGAATTAGGTCTACATTGATTTATGCAAAGTTAAGTTAAAATTGGTTCAGATTAAGATTTAGGTCCCATATAGACTTTCGTCCGATATTATGTGAATGATGCACCAAACTCCCAATATTTGTCCGATTAGGACGAAATTTTGCCCACCGTACTGAACTAAGTCCAGTTTGATTTCTGTGAAGTGACGTGAAGTGATTTCGGTTCAGATTTATATATAGCTCCCTATATAGTTTCGTCCAATTTTATGTAAATTGTGCAAGAAACTCGTAATACTTGAGACAAGATTTTGCACACCGTACTGAATTAAGTCCAGTTTGATGTATGTGATGTATGTTTTTTTTTTTTTTTGAAATGGGTACAGACTTTTCGTCCGATTTTATGTAAATGGTGCACCAAACTTTCTTCTGATTCTAATTTATGATGGTGCTAAAGATCCAAAGTTTGTCGATTGGCATACAATTTGACATAAGAGTCTTGAATACATTCGAGACCCATAAATGTCGTATTTTAAGTTTAGTTTCATCTTTTAACATTGTTTCCTTTGATTTTGTTCCAATGGTTCAAAATATTCCTCACTTTTGCCCGTTTGACACGAAATTTTCCACAGCGCACCAAAATGAGTATAGACTAAGGTAAATGTTGAAATCGGTTCAAAATCGGTTCTTTTTGGTAAATTATATTGTTGTTATTTTTACAATAAAACTAATAATTTGCAACACAAGTTTAAAACAAATAAAAAGTCATGACCCAGTCACATTGATTTGTCTACTATTAATCTACCTATCAAGGGCTTTTGTATGATTTGCCTCTTCAAATAATAACTATTTGATATTGTTGGCCTTGAAATAGTTAATGGATCCATTTATATGTGAATTGTATAAATGATATAAAATGGAAGTCCTTTATAATACATTTACTTTTCTTCAAATTTCCCCATTCAAATGCAATAACCCACTCTTTCCTTTTCTCTTTTTCGCTCTCTTACTCCCACACCCCCTATGTGATCATTTGCATTTGTATAGCTGTTTTGCATTTGTATAGCATATTTTGTGGCGCCTCACAACTTTATGTTAATTTCGGCATTTTTGTCTTCTGTTTATAAATATTTTTGCGATAAACAAAGTAATTAGAATCTCTCGGCCAGTTCTCTCGTTTTTTTTTTCAAAAACCGTTTTTTATTTCTTTACCCTCAAAGACATGACCATTTATGCGGTCCTCTATGTGTGTGAGCTTGCGCTGGCGTCAGAGCGAGAGCAGCGACCTCAATTTAAGGGATGCTTTAACAACAATAGATAAGAAATAAACTTCAAGAGAAAATAAGTGAAAGAAATTAACAAAGAACAAAAAGAAACAAGAGGAGAATAAAAATGTTTATTTACTTGTAATTAAGCAAAAGATTTTTTTTCTGAATAAAACAAGAAGAGAAAAAGCTTCTAAAAATCCATTTAAATTTAAGTCCAGTGCGAGAAAAAGGTGATTTTTTAATTATTTTTTTTCTAGCCATTTTTTCTTAATTCCTCCTCGCCTCAGGAAGACCCAAAGAAACCCCAGTCATTATTCTTTAAGCTGTGAATGTAATTATTTTGGAAAAATATTGTAAAGAAATTTCAATTAAATTAAATTTGGATGATTCAATTTATGGATGAATGGCATCACTTTTTTTTTGGTTTGTTTCTAAGATAGAAAACACTTCCTTTATGCTTCTTCATCAAAAACATTATCTAACAACATTCTATGGTTCTTTTTTCATTATTCTAATCCAAACAATTAATTTATGTTTATATGTTATGGTATGTATATTATGCCTGTCTGTGACATAAATTGTTATCTATGAGAATCCCATCAATTCGTGTTAGGATTTAATTTAATTTTTTCATATCTTCCTCTTCTTCTTTTTGTAGTTGCATAGTTTCGGGCATATGTATATAAATAGAAAAATTATAGCATAGCTTTAGGAGTTCTTAGACAAAAACAATTGAATTTTTTATTAGCAATGTCTGTCAGAGATCAGAAGACAGGAAAATGTAATTGTCAGTATAGGTTTAATATATATGGAAATCATAATGTTGTTGTTGTTTTTGTTGCTGATATAAAACAATTAAATCTATCTTTGGGAAAAAACAATCTATGTATTCTAACATTTATTGCTGCTGTATGTGATGGAGTTAAATATAATTAAAATGCATTAAAAATCATAAATCGTATATATTACATAAATTTTTATGGAATTGAAAGAGGATTACATACAAATATATTTTGGCATTTTATTAGGAGCTTAATATTCGATTGAAATATTATTTCTTTACTAGAGGAATAAATTGTGATTATTATCAAGATATGAGGAAAGGAAAATATGATTTTTTTCTAAGATTAGTTTTAAGTAGTAATAAATTTAAATGTTTTATATTTAAAATATATTATAATGTAAATTTTAGTTATTCTGTATGGCCTGATTTTGACGTTTCAGGCATCATTTATACATTTTTATATGCGCACACAAATTTTCGAAGCACTTTTTCATTGTTCTTAATATTTCCACCAGAAGCCAACGGGTGCCAAGTCAGGACAGTTCTGCGAATGACCCATTTATTCAACGTCCGCCAAAAAGACGTTGATTTGATGCGATGTGAGAGAACTTGCATTGTCATGGGCCGTTTTCCCTTGTTCGTTGTTAGATTTTTTCTAAAGTGTTGTACCACTTTGTATTGACCGCTCGACATGATTACAGTTTCTCCAAGGAAACATACGGTCATTTGCATTGAAGTGCTTGCCATTTGTCGAAGATCCACTCGGTCGGTTAGAAACTCACATCCCTCCATGATTCACTTCCTGTGATGATCTTAAAACGTCTCTTGAGGTATCACGATGACATTTTATGCAATCGAGAGACCCCATTAATTAAACTGTGCGACAAATGGCACTGTGCGAGGTCATGACAAGAAAAGGGTTAAATTGAAAATAGACCAATAAAACGTCATAAAACAGATTTCTCGTCTTTTATGATCCCCAACTAAAATCTCATGAGCAAAATTTTTGTACAATATAGCAGGGATGAATAATATCATAATGTGATAATTGGAATCCGGCTCAATAAATTAAGGACAAATAGAACACACAAGAAATGGAATTAAAAGGACGAAATTGTCTACAAAAGAATTCCTCACACAATTTCACTGAAGAAATGTAATATTTATTTATGTACAGAAATTTAACTCATAACTAAGAGGATTACAAGCTAAACATATTTAATAAGAGGCTATGACAACTGGACAGCGATAATGACGACGTAAAAAAGACCGAACTTTGTTATTTAATTAATTTTTTTAATTTCATTCACACCGATGGAAAGCACATGTTTGACGTGTGTGGACTGCTTTAGATTTGTGCACTAGTCTCACAAATACATTTACAAATTGCCATCCTCTCACCGTGTGCATCACTGATTTAAAGCAAACATCAATCCGGGTGTACTTAACATCGGGAGAAAATATATATAATAGCTCTATCCAAATCTGAACCGATTTCAAAACTTTCCACACGCTAGGTTTTATTAACTTCAGTACGTTGTGAAAAATGTTGTTGCAAATGGTCTAACTTTGGGTCTTTGGTGCACCATTTACTTAAAATTGGACGAAACTATATGTATATATATATATATATATATATAGGAGCTGTATCTAAATCTAAACCGATTTCAACAAAACTTGCCACACGTTATGTTATTGTAACTTCAGTACGTTGTGCAAAATTTTGTGCCAATCGAACCCACCTTGGTGAAGCATTTATATCCTTACATTATAACTTACTTAAAATCGGACGAAAATTTATATCTGAACCAAAATCTGAACGAATTTCAACAAGACTTGCCAGAGATTAACTTATATTAACTACAGCTCATTGCACAAAATTGTCTTCAGTTCACAATTTACATAAAATCGGAAGAAAAAAATATATAGGAGCTATAAATTATAGATGGTTGATCGAGCTTGAGGTCAATATTTGTATTTATTTATTATTTTCCGATATTTCGAAATTCATTGAATTTCATCTTCATGGAAGTTTTCAGATCAACAATAAATAAACATTACAACTAATTAGAATATATATCACAGCTTTTTAATACTAAAAACATATAACTCATAAGATACGTACCGATTTTCGCAAAACTTAAGACACCAAATTCTAGACCTAATTCATTACACTATGCCAAATTTCTTGGCATATATATAGGGACTTTGGTACAACATTTACATTAAATCGGACGGAAATCTATGTGGAAGCTATATCGAAATCTGAACGGATTTTCAGGAAGCTTAGCACGGATCAATCTAGGCTTATTACAGGACGCTGTGCCAAATTTCATACAAATCGAAAGCTTTTTAGCGACTTTGGTGCACTATTTTCCTTAAATCGGACGAAAATATATATGGGAGCTATATTTAAATCTGAACCGAATTTTCCCAATTTCAATAGGGTTCGTCCTTGGGGCAAATGAATGAGCTGTGCCAAATTTCATGCTTACAATTTAACATGGACAGGCAGACAGACGGGTGGACGGATGGACGGACGGACTTGCATAAATCTACTCAGAAAGTGTTTCTATGCTTATTCTCAAAAGGAACCATGGATCTATCTTATTTTTTTTTTTTTTTTTTTTTTTTGTTTTTGCCTGTTACAAACATATACACAAATACATAATACCCTGTACCATAGTGTGGTAAAGGGTATAAACATATGTAGGAGCTATAACTAAATCTGAAGGGCTTTTACGAAAATTAGCACAAACCATTCTAGACTTCATTCATTACGCTATGCCAAATTCCGTGCAAATCGAATGATATATATTGACTTTGGTGTACCAGTTACATTAAATCGGAGGAAAATATTTGTGGGAGCTATATCTAAATATGGACCGATTTTCAGAAAACTTAACACACATTATTCTACACCTAATTTAGCACGCTGTGCAAAATTTCGTGCAAATCGGAAGCTATTTAGGGACTTTGGTGCCCCATTTGCCTTAAATCGTATGAAAATATATATGGAAGCTATATATAAATCTGAACCTATTTTTCCCTATTTCAAAAGGGTTCGTCGTTGGACCAAATGAATGAGCTGTGCCAATTTCATCCAATTCGAATAATAAATGCGACCTGTACGCTGTTTACAATTTAACATGGACAGACAGACCGACGGACGAACATGCATAAATCGACTCAGAATGTGATTCTTTGCATATTCTCAAAAGGAACCATGTGTCTATCTCGTTTCCTTTTGCCTATTACAAACATATGCACAAAGGCGTAATACCCTGTACCACAGTGTGGTGAAGGGTGTAAATATTTCCCCATAATAAGGGTAAAAATACGTGCATCTGAAAAAAAAAACTGAAAAATCGGATCGGTTTTACTAAATTAGGGTTATGCCAAATATTTTTACAAAAAATCGATATAGGTCCTGTTTTGACATAGTCCCCCATTTACAAAGCCTGTATTTTTTATCCTTAATGACTGCAATTTCCCACTCCGGGTTCATGGAGGCAGAACATTTTGAACAGAACATTTTCGCATAATTTTTCCAATATAGGTTCATATTATGACATAAGCACCATATTAACACTAGAAAGACTGGAATTTTTTATATACCTAAATCGCCTAAAATCGGTCAAAATGACTTCAAGAATTTTTATTGTGTAAATAATTTTTTTTAACATATTTTTTAATATTTGTTACATTATTTACAATCATACAAAACGTTGTTATTATTTGTTGTCGGTGGGAGAGCTCCCGAGTTTCCCTTTTTGAAAAATAAGAACACGGACAAAATGTTCGATAAAGAGTAAGTGATTACTCTAAGAGTGAACTCGACTAGAAATATAAAATTTATTTTTCCCGATTTGGGTGTTCGTTTGTGTTTCTAGAGTAGGAAACGGTTTTCGATGTTGTTGTACTGATCTGATCATATACGAAATTTACTTTATACTATATAAAAGTAGTTTGATTAGGCTATATACGTATAGCAC
>NW_026888173.1:0-9450 GCF_032173495.1 Musca vetustissima | reverse complement strand
GTCTCTACTTTGCAGAGACTCAACATAACATGTTTGTTGGTATCGATGACCATTCAAATGACCGTGCTGTCGTATATTTTTTACCAATAATGGGGGAATGGGAGTATATAAGGCCTATTTATTCAATACCTGCAGGTAAATACTGCGGGGTATGTAGTATATTTAAAACTTTTCTCTAATAAGATTTTTTTAAAAATTAGCAGTCCAATAAGATTAAAATTTGTCTTGCATAGAAAATCTATATTTTTCGGATCAATACAATATTTACCTTTACTAAATATTCAATACATATTTCACCACTGTTGTAAAAAATGAAATTGAAAATTGTTTATATAAAAAAATAATTATTTTTTCTTCTCGTCACCCCAACAAAAAATTATCATCATCTCTTCTTCTCCTTTGTCATATATGTATTAAAGTTTGAGAAGATTTAAACACACACTGAAATAAGCAAACTCACTTTTCCGATACTGGCGGTCGTACAAACTGATCGTGACCGGTACAGGTGCTGGCCCGGGCCTCGGCCCGTGTCTGCTGTGATGCCTTGTTGAATTTGAACATGTTGAAATTCTTCTTGACGCTGGCTACCTCACACACCCGTACGATGATTTTGCGACTGCTCTTGAAGACCGTATTCAGTGTTTTGTAGACGAGTATCGATACCGATTTGGAATGATGGTGATGGTGGTGCGGATGACCATTCGATGGATGGTTACCCACATGACCATGTAAGGGTGTGGGCAACGATTGCTGCTGTTTCAGTTGATGCAACGGATGAGGTTGTAAATCCTGTATAACTTTGGTGGATTGTGAACGGGTGATGAGTTTTTGGCTATCACATTTACAAGCGGTCGGTGTAGTAGTGGTGGTGTGGGTGTTGACGTTAGTTGAGCAGCCGTTACGTATTGGATATACCAGAGGAGTTTGTTGAGTAGCTGTGCTATTGATGTTGTTGTTGTTATTATTAAGCGAACGTTGTTGCTGTTGCTGATGTATTGATGATGCTGTCGATGGTGGCACTTGCTGTTGTTGTTGGTGCTGCTGTTGCCGGCAGTTGATAATAACCTCCTGGTTGCAGCTGGGCTGCAAGGCTGGAATTTCACTTGTAATGTCCTGTAATGTGGTCAGTAGAAGATGCCAATTTTTTTGTGGTTTGTTTTTATATTCGAATTTTTTTGTTCATTCAAATTGCAAATGACAGTGGTTGGTTGGTGGTTTTGGTGGTGGTGAAATATTTGGTGATTGTTGAAAGTGGTTATTGCGGTGTTGTTGTTGTACATTTTTTGTTTATTTTCAAATTGGTGAATATGTGATGTTGGATTTTGAATAATTGATTCAGGGTTGATATTTTGAGTGTTGTTTTTTTGTTGTGAATTAGCAGTTTTTTGCATTTTGTTTTTGTTGTTGTTGTAGTTTTAACAAATACACAGTAACAAAGAAAGAAAGACAAAAAAGAAACAGAAAAAAGAACAGACAAATATTTTCTTTAATAAAAATTTGCACGCTTCATTTGTTAAAACATTTAATGAAAAATTATTTATGTTATTCTTAAAAATAATTAAGGCGAAATAAGCAACAAAAATATAATAATACTAAGACAGTTGATATTGCGGTTTTGGGGTGAAAAAAATGCAAGGCTTTGTCATGATCATAAGTATGAGTAGACTTTATTTAAGGATTGTCAAAAATTCATTCATTGTGAAATCACTCTTGAAAATAAACAAGTGAAAAAGTGGTAAGTTCGGCCGGGCCGAACTTTCGATACCCTCCACCATAGATATACTGACAGGTACTTGAAATGAAAATATAGGGAAAATACCAAAAAGTGGACCTATACCGACATTTCTACAAACCGATTTTGTAAACCATAATTCAAAATTTCAAAACTTTTTAATGGATAATTATACCCTCAGCCTTATGGCTAATGAGGGTGTATACACTTTGACACTGTGAAAATGTGCCTCATCGAAATATTGGTTTTAGACCCCATGTTTCATTGGACCAAATTAGTTTCAGAAAAATTTGATTTCATCCAAACTTTTTTTCATATATAGTTCATTATCAAATCTTACGTTCTAGTTTTTTATCTCGAAATCCGCAGAAGAAAAGTTTACAACAGAGTCTTAGAACCAAACCCAAAATACGGAACAAATTTATTTTAATATAAAACCAGTAAGGAAAGTCGGACGGGGCCGACTATATGATACCCTTCACCACTTTGGGTATATTCAACAGATAAATCCTAACAGACGTCGCATTTTTGAAGGACCAGTAAAATGAGATTGGATCCATAAATATAAAAGCTATATCGAAATCTAAACCGATTTCATCGAAACTTGTCACAGGTTTTGAGCTCTTGATGCGTCATTGACCTAAAATCGGGTGAAAATATATATCGACGCCTCCGAACCATAGTATGCTAAGTCTGAAAAGTGAGTTGTTCAGTAGAAGCTCTCAAAGTATGAAAGTTTCATATATCTTACGGGCGATGCTAAGTACGTTTTTGCTTATAACTTTGGTTTGGATTGGCCGATGGTTACCAAAATTTCAGAGAATATTAATTAAGGACCGTAGTATCTAAAAACGTAAAGAACTTTAAAACATGCTAAGTCGACTTAGCATACTATAGTTTGGAGGCGTCGATATTGTAGCTAGGCTATATTAACTTCAGTAAGTTGTGCAAAATTTTGTGTCAATCGGCCTAATGTTGGGTCTTTGGAGTAGCATTTAACAAAAATCGGACGAAACTATATATGGGAGCTATATCTAAATTGAAATCGATTACAACAAACCTTAGCAAACTTTAGGCAATATTAATTTCAGTACGTTGTGCAAAATTTTGTAGCAAACTGCCTAACTTTGGGTCTTTTGTGCACCTTTTACTTAAAATCGGACGAAACTGTATCTACGATCTATATCTAAATCTGAACCGATTTCAACAAAACTTCTAACACATTATGTTATATTATCTTCCGAACGTTATGCAAAATTTTGTGCCAATCGGACCCACCTGGGGATTTGGTGCAGAATTTATATCTAATTTCTATGTTATACTAACATCAAAACGTTGTGCAAAATTTTGTGTCAATGTTGTGTGAAATCGGACGAAAATAAATATGGGAGCTATATCCAAATCTTAACCGATTTTCAGGAAACTTAAGACACATCATTTAAGACCTAATTCAGTACACTATGCCAAATTTCGTTCCAATCGAAAGTTATATAGGGACTTTGTTTGGTGTACCATTTACATTAGATTGGACGAAAATATATATGGGACCTATATCTAAATTTGAACCGATTTTCATGAAACTTAGCACACATCATTCTAGACTTTATTCAGTACGCTATGCCAAATTTCGTGCGAATCGTTTAAATCGGACGAAAATATATATGGGAGCTATATGTAATTTTGAACCGATTTTCACGAAATTTAATACACATCGCTCTAGGGTTTATTCAGTACGCTATGCCAAATTTCGTGCAAATAGAAAGATATATAGGACCTTTGGCACACCATTTACTTTAAATCGGACGAAAATATATATGGGAGCTATATCTAAATCTGGACCGATTTTCACGAAATTTAACACACATAATTCTAGACTTAATTCAGAACGCTGTGCCAAGTTTCGTGCAAATCGAAATATATATAGGGACCGTTTACATTAAATGGGACGAAAATATATATGGGAGCTATATCTAAATCTGAGCCGATTTTTCCCAATTTCAATAGGGTTCGTCCTTGGGCCGAATAAGTGACCTGTGCCAAATTTCATCCAATGCGACCTGTACTTTGTTTACAATTTATCATGGACAGACGGACAGACAGACGGACAGAGGGACGGACATGCATAAATCGACTCAGAAAGTGATTCTATGCGTATTCTCAAAAGGAACCATGTGTCTATCTCGTTTCCTTTTGCCTGTTATAAACATACGCACAAAGACATAATACCCTGTACCGCAGTGTTGTGAAGGGTATAACCAGTAAGGACAGTACTAAAGTCGGACGGGGCCGACTATATGATACCCTTCACCACTATGGTTATATTAAACAGGACTATTAACATGAAATTGGATGAAGTACAATATGTGATATTTATCTAAATGTGAATCTACCTAGATCTATCCATAAAGTATGTAAATCGACTTCAAACAAATATAAATAGGTCATCCGTTGGGCTATGTATGTACTTCTAGAAAACGCAACTACGTAATTCTATGCTCAATTTTGACTAACATGAGGAGTTTGATGCCCAATTTACTTGAAATCGGGCGAAAATATATATGGAAGCTCTATCCAAATATTAAGCGATTTCAAACAAACTTCTCACAGAATAGGTTATACTAATTTCAGAACGTTTTCTTCCTATTGATTCCTTGGTGCGTCAATTACTTAAAATCAATCCATAATAAAAGGGAGCTATATCTAAATCTGGACCGATTTTCACGAAACAAGGCAGACATCACTACGGGCTCAATTCAGTGCCAAATTTCCTGCAAATCGAAGGATATATAGGGACTTTGGGGCACCATTTACATGAAATCGGACGAAACTATATATGGGAGCTATCTAAATCTGGACTGATTTTCACGAAACCTTGCAGACATCACTCTAGGGTTAATTCAGTACGTTATGCCAAATTTCGTGCAAATCGAAAGATATATAGGGACTTTGGTGCACCATTTACATGAAATCGGACGAAACTATATATGGGAGCTATATCTAAATCTGGACCGATTTTTACGAAACTTTGCAGGCATCATTCTAGGCTCAATTCAGTACGTTATGCCAAATTTCGTGCAAATCGAAAGATATATAAAGACTTTGGGGCACCATTTACATGAAATCGGACGAAACTATATATGGGAGCTATATCTAAATCTGAACCGATTTTCACGAAACTTGGCAAGGCAAAAAAAAAAAAACTAGGCTGTACAAAATTTCGTGCAAATCGAAGGATATATAGGGACCGTTTACATTAAATCGGTTAAATATATATATGGGAGCTATAACTAAATCTGAACCGATTTTTCCCAATTTCAATAGGGTTCGTCCTTGGGCCGAATAAGTGACCTATGCCAAATTTCATCCAATTCGGATTATAAATGCGACCTGTACTTTGTTTACAATTTAACATGGACAGACAGACGGACGGACGGACGGACGGACATGCATAAATCGATTTAGAAAG
Organism: Musca vetustissima; assembly: GCF_032173495.1. Taxonomy (NCBI): domain Eukaryota; kingdom Metazoa; phylum Arthropoda; class Insecta; order Diptera; family Muscidae; genus Musca; species Musca vetustissima. The sequence continues at coordinate 4,252 of NW_026888173.1, read as the reverse complement.
TGATTCTATGCATATTCTCAAAAGGAACCATGTGTCTATCTCGTTTCCTTTTGCCTGTTACAAACATATGCACAAAGACATAATACCCTGTACCACAGTGTGGTGAAGGGTATAAAAATGGGGTTATATGGGGACTATCCCAAAAAGGGGGCTAATATTAATAATTTTTGGTGGAGAGAATTGTTATCATATACGACTACAAAATACCAACTTGCAGCGAATTCGGTTGAAAAACGCGCTCAAGAACCCTAAAATACCGAAAATTTGTGGAGAAATTTGGAACCTATTAAGAACTGAAAATATTAAATTACAGCCAATTCGGTGGAAAAATACGATTAAAACCACCAAAATACTGAAAATTAGGGGGTACCGTTATATGAGGGCTACCAGAAAAAGTGGACCTATATTTATAATTTTTGGTGTAGACATTTAGTACCCAATAAGAACCCAATGTACCAAATTTCAGTGAATTCGGTTGAAAAACGCGCTCAAGAACACCAAAATACCAAAAATCGGGGGGTACCCTTATATGGGAGCTATGCCTAAACGTGGACCGATATATCCCATCTTCGTACTTGACCTGCCTGCAGAAAAAAGACAAACCTGTGCAAAATTTCAGCACCCTATCTCCGTGGAATTTTTTAAAGAACATTTATTTAAAGAACAAACAGGCGTGAATAGTCGTGGATTTTTTAAAGAATATTTTTTCAATTGACCAAAAGTCGTGGATTTTATTTAAAGAATATTTATTTAAATGACCAATAGCCGCGGATTTTTTAAAAAAGTATTTTTTCAAAAGACCAGTAACCGTGGATTTTGTAAAGGACATTTGTTCAAAGAACCAATAACCGTGGACTTATAAGGAATATTTTTTTACAAAGCACCAATTATTTTCAAATATTGTTCAGTGAATAATATGGATATTGTTCGAAGGTCACATTTTTGAAGGACGTGGCTATAATCAGTTTAGAACGTAGTGGATTTGATAATATATTTTGAGAACTATATTATGAATTTTTAAATTTTGGTTTCACATATCATATATAAATTCTTGACAACCTTGAAATGTTATTAGTTCTTATTTTAGGCTTACCTTTAGATTCGAAAAGTAAAGATTTTTTCATACCCGTGGCTTGCCTTGCATTTTCTTCTTCCCCATACAATATTTACTATTAAAGATCGTACATAATAATAACTACTCTTAAAGCTTAACAAGTTCATCACGCACACACACACATATGGTTCAGGAACATTTTGACATTTCACTTGAAAGAAAACACATTAAAGCCATGATATCGGATGGTTGGTTGATTGATTGGTTGGTTGGTTGCATAGGTAGGTGGTGGTATTGAACTGGAAGTGCATTCAATGGATACTGGATTTGATTGTATATTGGCGCTACTACTAGAGTGGTTCGATTTGTAGTTACATTTTACAGTTGTTGTTGGTTTTTTTATTGTGGCAACTAAAAAGCTTTACTCATGTGACTAAATGATACTTTGCAAAATCCGTTACCATTTCCGTTTTCCCTCCTGCCTCAAGATGGTGAAAACGTCAACAAGGTCATCGAATATGCAAACAATCAGAGTACTAGCAACAGTGATGTTGAATTTAATGTATTTTTTGGAACAGGATTTGATGTACGAGGGTATAATGTTACTATATATATCCTACACCACTACGACGGAAGGGGATTTAAAAAAAGGAAAAGAAGGCGGATTTTATTCAAATTAGAAGACCAATAGGCGTGGATTTGTAAATAATATTTCTCTAAGGACTAGAAGATCAATAGGCGTGGATTTTTAAAGAATATTTCTCTAAGGACCAACTAGATTTATTAGAATATTTCTCAAGGGCCAACTGTGGATTTTTAAAGAATATTTCTCTAAGGACTAGAAGACCAATAGGCGTGGATTTTTAAAGAATATTTCTCTAAGGACTAGAAGACCAATAGGCGTGGATTTTTAAAGAATATTTCTCTAAGGACTAGAAGACCAATAGGCGTGGATTTGTAAAGAATATTTTCTAAAGAATATTTCTCTAAGGACTAGAAGACCAATAGGCGTGGATTTTTAAAGAATATTTCTCTAAGGACTAGAAGACCAATAGGCGTGGATTTTTAAAGAATATTTCTCTAAGGACCAACTAGGCGTGGATTTATTAGAATATTTCCAATAGGCCAACTGAGTGGATTTTTAAAGAATATTTCTCTATTTTTTTAAAGAAATTTCTCAAGGACTAGAAGCTCAATAATCGTGGATTTTTAAAGAAAAGTTCTCAAGGACTAGAAGCTCAATAAGCGTGGATTTTTAAAGAATATTTCTCTAAGGACTAGAATACCAATAGGCGTGGATTTTTAAAGAATATTTCTCTAAGGACTAGAAGACCAACTAGGCGTGGATTTTTAAAGAATATTTCTCAAGGGAAGACCAATAGGCGTGGATTTTTAAAGAATATTTCTTCAAGGGCCAACTAGAAGACCATTTCTTAAAGAATATTTTTCAAGGACTAGGACCAATAGGCGTGGATTTTTAAAGAATATTTCTCTAAGGACTAGAAGACCAATAGGCGTGGATTTTTAAAGAATATTTCTCTAAGGACTAGAAGACCAATAGGCGTGGATTTTTAAAGAATATTTCTCTAAGGACTAGAAGACCAATAGGCGTGGATTTTTAAAGAATATTTCTCTAAGGGCCAAGACTGAGGCGTGGATTTTTAAAGAATATTTCTCTAAGGACTAGAAGACCAATAGGCGGATTTTTAAAGAATATTTCTCTAAGGAAAGAATATTTCTCAAGGGCCAACCATGAGGCGTGGATTTATTAAAGAATATTTCTCTAAGGACTAGAAGCCAATGGATTTTTTAAAGAATATTTCTCTAAGGACTAGATTTATTAAAGAGACCAATAGGCGTGGATTTTTAAAGAATATTTCTCTAAGGACTAGAAGACCAATAGGCGTGGATTTTTAAAGAATATTTCTCTAAGGACTAGAAGACCAATAGGCGTGGATTTTTAAAGAATATTTCTCTAAGGACTAGAAGACCAATAGGCGTGGATTTTTAAAGAATATTTCTCTAAGGACTACAAGACAAATAGGCGTGGATTTTTAAAGAATATTTCTCTAAGGACTAGAAGACAAATAGGCGTGGATTTTTAAAGAATGTTTCTCTAAGGACTAGAAGACCAATAGGCGTGGATTTTTAAAGAATATTTCTCTAAGGACTAGAAGACCAATAGGCGTGGATTTTTAAAGAATATTTCTCTAAGGACTAGAAGACCAAAGGACCAATATGTGAGATGTTTTATAGAATCCGAATATAGGACCTTTACGTGTAGTCCTAAAATGCATGAGTAGTGGTGTAGGGTATATTAAGTTCGATTTTCTCGGCTATTTTTTTTTTTAATGTTAAGTTTCATATTTTTTTCGAATATGAAAATGGTTGAGCAGCCAACTTTTGCATTAGCCTTGCTTGCAATCGCATTTCGTAAAAATGATTTTCATTACAAGAACAGGTAGATTTTCAAAAATTTGCATTTTTATTCATTTTGCTTTCATTCCATAAATGTTTTGTTGTTTTTCGACAATCACAAAAGCTTGTTTGTTTGATTTTTTTTGGTTCAAACAAAATATTCAACGAAAAACAAAGGAAAGTCAAATGATTTCGAACTAAAAACGGGGCATGCTTTTTGGGTAAAGTGTTTGTCATCCATGGTAGTTGATTTTTTTCTATTTTTTTTTTCAATAAAATAAATTTAATAAATGCAGCCAATCAAATGGAAACCCAAAGAGAATTTACAAAATAAAATATAAATATATTTGGTGGGGGGAAATTTTAAAAACAATGCCAATTAAATTTGTAGGTGTTTTTTTTTACAAATTAAATGAAACATAAATTTGTCTTAATTGCTTGTCAAATTGTTCGGTTTTACTGGTGTGATTGTGGGTGTAATCGTAGAAAATTGTTTTGATAATTAATGATATACCTCTTACCTAGTTAAATTCAAAATATGAATTATGTTGAATTAATTCAATATGAACATTGATTCTAATTAACGTTGTCCTTCATTTGAAATTAGAAAATTGAGGAGACTGTTCTCGTTGAGGTATTTATGTTTCATAATATGATAATAATTCTTAAAAATAAAGTATAAATAAAATATATAGTACTTAAACCTAATATTTGATTCATTTAAATATTGAAAAACTATATTTTTCGTGGTATATCTTATTCTTACATACTACAGTTATA
>NW_026888172.1:0-9531 GCF_032173495.1 Musca vetustissima | reverse complement strand
GATGAATTGTTTTTTATTTAAAGTTTGCCACTTTCCACAATGGAGCTAATAAATATGCCATCAAATTTGTTTTTTTCCAGATAGTTGAACGAAAAAAAGGGATTCTCACTTTTCCTTTTTTTGTTAAAAAAAATTATCACTTTTCCTTGTTGTTTTTTTTTTTGTTCAACTATGGGGAAAACAGTAAATAAAATCAAAAACAATGAAAAACAACATATAAAACAGTTGTGAAATATCAATAATTAGAAAAAATCGCTTACAATAATTTACTGCCGCTGCAATGGTTGAACAATTAAAAATTATTGTTCTTTAAAATATGAAGAGTTTGAATAAAATTCTGTTGTTTCTATCCCTTAGTGATTATAATTATTCAATAAAATGCAGTATATTTTTATTGAGTCGGTTTCAAAAAATTGTTACTTTACTTGTAGCAAAAACTAAACTTTTCCGAACGAGTTGTCGCTCTGTGAGGTGATCAAAATTGCACACCGAGATATTAATGATTAAGGACCTCAAGAATTGACCTCTGAGGTAATCAAGACTTTGCGATTTGGTTATGTAAATTTCATGACAAAACCATTAAGGAAAGTTGTAAAGTCGGATGGGGCCGACTATATGATACCCTTCACCACTTTGGGTATATTCTATAGTTGAATCCTAACAGACGTCGTTCTTTTAAAGACCATTAACATGAAATTTCATCCATAAACATGACATTCTGCAAGCAATACCAAATTTTTCAGTTGGTCAGATATAGAGTTGATTCTTACCATGGGACAAAATTATGTTAATCAATTTAAAGCAAATATAAAAAGGACACCCCTTGATTATTAAGATAAACATCTGATAAACATGAGGAGCTTTGGTGCACCATTTACTTAAAATCGGACGAACATTTTTATTAAATCTATATCGGCATCTAAACCGATTTCATCGAAACTTGTCACAGGTTAGTTGATACTAATTTCAGTATGTTTTGTGCATATCGGCAACATTTTGAGTTGTTGATGCCTCCTTTACTTAAAATCGGGAGGAAATATATGTGGGAGCTCTATCCAAATCTGGACGGATTTCAACAAAACTTAACTCACATCAGTCTAAACTTAATTCAATACGCTACCCCAAATTTGGTGCACCATTTACCTAAAATCGGGCGAAACTATATATGGGAGCTTTATCCAAATCTGAACCGATTTCCAAGAAAATTGACACACATCATTCTAGACCTAATTCATTACCCTATTCCAAATTTCGTGCAAATCGAAAGATATATATGGGGACTTTGGTGCACCATTTACATTAAATCGGACGAAAATATATATGGGAGCTATATCTAAATCAGAACCGATTTTCACAAAACTCGACACACATCATTATAGACCTAATTCAGTACCCTATGCCAAGTTTCGTGCAAATCGAAAGATATATAGGGATTTTGCTACACCATTTACCTTAAATCGGACGAAGATATATATGGGAGCTAAATATAAATCTGAACCGATTTTCAAGAAATTTTACTCACAACATTCTAATCTCAATTCAGTACGTTGTGCCAAATTTCACCCAAATCGAAGTATATATAGGGACTCTGGTGAACCATTTACCTAAAATCGGACGAAAATATATATGGGAGCTATATTTAAATTTGAACCGATTTTCCCCAATTTCAATAGGGTTGGTCCTTGGGCCATACAAATAAGCTGTGCATATTCTCAAAAGGAACCATGGGTCTATCTCGATTATTTTTGCCTGTTACAAACATATGCACAAAGACATAATACCCTGTAACACAGTGTGGTGAAAGGTATACAAATCTACGCCTACTGTAGACCTTGAAAAAATATTCTTTTAAAAATCTACGCCTATTTAAAAAATCTACGCCTATTTTAATCCTTAAAAAATATTCTTTAAAAAATCTACGCCTATTTTAATCCTTAAAAAATATTCTTTAAAAAATCTACGCCTATTTTAAAAATCTACGCCTTCGGCAGATATTGAAAAAATATTCTTTTAAAAATCTACGCCTATTTTAGAGCTTGAAAAAATATTCTTTTAAAAATCTACGCCTATTTTAGAGCTTGAAAAAATATTAATTTTAAAATCTACGCCTATTTTAGAGCTTGAAAAAATATTCTTTTAAAAATCTACGCCTATTTTAGAGCTTGAAAAAATATTAATTTTAAAATCTACGCCTATTTTAGAGCTTGAAAAAATATTCTTTAAAAAATGCACGCCTCATATAGAGCTTGAAAAAATATTCTTTAAAAAATCTACGCCTATTTAGAGCTTGAAAAAATATTCTTTTAAAAATCTACGCCTATTTAAAAGAAATATTCTTTTAAAAATCCACGCCTGTGATAGTCGTTGAAGAAATATTCTTTTAAAAACCCACGCCTGTGATAATCATTGAAGAAATATTCTTTTAAAAATCTACGCCTACTGTAGACCTTGAAAAAATATTCTTTTATAAATCTACGCCTACTGTAGACCTTGAAAAAATATTATTTTATAAATCTACGCCTACTGTAGACCTTGAAAAAATATTCTTTTATAAATCTACGCCTACTGTAGACCTTGAAAAAATATTCTTTTATTTTAGACCTTGAAAAAATATTATTTAATAAACCTACGCCTTCTATAGACCTTGAAAAAATATTATTTTATAAATCTACGCCTTCTACAGACCTTGAAAAAATATTCTTTAATAAACCTACGCCTTCTATAGACCTTGAAAAAATATTATTTTATAAATCTACGCCTACTGTAGATCTTGAAAAAATATTCTTTTAAATCTTCAATAACTTAAAAATCTATGCTTAAAACATTTTTTAAAAAATCCACGCCTCCTATGGCGTTCTTTCGGAAATCTATGCCTACATAACTCAAAAATAATACCCGGGTATCACTCTTCCCACAATCACTAACGAAAGTATTAAAAAAATCAATATTAAATGAAAAGGATATTTCCGAAATTCCTGTTAAAAAATAACAAAAATTCGTCTTATATATATCCCCTACAAACACATCATATGCCATATTGGTCTGACCCTATCAGAGCCAATTGAAATTTTCTTTCTGCATAATAAAGAAAACAAGAATTTATTGAGAAAATATTTTACTTTAATAAAAAGGCAAAGAAAATTAAAAAACGAACCAAAGAAATGAAAAAGAAAAGAGGAAAATGTGCATTGTTGCTTGCTGCTGGTGGTGGTAAAGGTGCAATTTTTGTGCTATAAATTGTTTGTAAAATAAATTTTCTTAGAAAAAAATTTATTAAGTGAAATTTGTTTTGCAGGTGAAATTCTTCGTTTTCTACTTTTTGTTATAAAAAGAAAATATTTTTGTATTTTAATTGCTCTTTTTTCTTGAATGGTGCAGTGGTGCTCTTGGTGGCTTCTTTTGGGTAAAGAAGAAATTCAAGGTGATTGAAAAATAAAAGAAAATAAAAAAAATCGAAACTCAAAAGGAGTAAATCGTAACGCTTTCTTATTTTAAAACCGTTTACATACCTTGGCCGGTGTTGAAGAATCTCCACTCACCCTGTGACCGCCTAAATTATTGACAACACACGTAAAGGTGGCATCACGCCCCTGGGCCACAGTTACATTTTCCAATGGTATTACAAAATCCGGTTCGAATGCACTGACTGATGGTTGATGTTGTGAGGCAAATGTCGAGGATAGAGATGTCGACGAGGAGGATGATGACGACGACGATGATGACGATGTGGAGGATGCCATTGAGTGCGGTCCCGAATAACCGTGTCGTGTTGAGTACGGTGAGATTTGAGAGTAAATTTTGTTGGAAATGCAAAAATCTTTAATAAATGCACGCCTCAGTTGGCCCTTGAAAAATATTCTTTAATAAATGCACGCCTCAGTTGGCCCTTGAAAAATATTCTTTAATAAATGCACGCCTCAGTTGGCCCTTGAAAAATATTCTTTAATAAATGCACGCCTCAGTTGGCCCTTGAAAAATATTCTTTAATAAATGCACGCCTCCGTTGGCCCTTGAAAAATATTCTTTCTTTAATAAATGCACGCCTCAGTTGGCCCTTGAAAAATATTCTTTAATAAATCCACGCCTCAGTTGGCCCTTGAAAAATATTCTTTAATAAATCCACGCCTCAGTTGGCCCTTGAAAAATATTCTTTAATAAATCCACGCCTCAGTTGGCCCTTGAAAAATATTCTTTAATAAATCCACGCCTCAGTTGGCCCTTGAAAAATATTCTTTAATAAATCCACGCCTCAGTTGGCCCTTGAAAAATATTCTTTAATAAATCCACGCCTCAGTTGGCCCTTGAAAAATATTCTTTAATAAATCCACGCCTCAGTTGGCCCTTGAAAAATATTCTTTAATAAATCCACGCCTCAGTTGGCCCTTGAAAAATATTCTTTAATAAATCCACGCCTCAGTTGGCCCTTGAAAAATATTCTTTAATAAATCCACGCCTCAGTTGGCCCTTGAAAAATATTCTTTAATAAATCCACGCCTCAGTTGGCCCTTGAAAAATATTCTTTAATAAATCCACGCCTCAGTTGGCCCTTGAAAAATATTCTTTAATAAATCCACGCCTCAGTTGGCCCTTGAAAAATATTCTTTAATAAATCCACGCCTCAGTTGGCCCTTGAAAAATATTCTTTAATAAATCCACGCCTCAGTTGGCCCTTGAAAAATATTCTTTAATAAATCCACGCCTCAGTTGGCCCTTGAAAAATATTCTTTAATAAATCCACGCCTCAGTTGGCCCTTGAAAAATATTCTTTAATAAATCCACGCCTCAGTTGGCCCTTGAAAAATATTCTTTAATAAATCCACGCCTCAGTTGGCCCTTGAAAAATATTCTTTAATAAATCCACGCCTCAGTTGGCCCTTGAAAAATATTCTTTAATAAATCCACGCCTCAGTTGGCCCTTGAAAAATATTCTTTAATAAATCCACGCCTCAGTTGGCCCTTGAAAAATATTCTTTAATAAATCCACGCCTCAGTTGGCCCTTGAAAAATATTCTTTAATAAATCCACGCCTCAGTTGGCCCTTGAAAAAATATTCTTTAATAAATCCACGCCTCAGTTGGCCCTTGAAAAATATTCTTTAATAAATCCACGCCTCAGTTGGCCCTTGAAAAATATTCTTTAATAAATCCACGCCTCAGTTGGCCCTTGAAAAATATTCTTTAATAAATCCACGCCTCAGTTGGCCCTTGAAAAATATTCTTTAATAAATCCACGCCTCAGTTGGCCCTTGAAAAATATTCTTTAATAAATCCACGCCTCAGTTGGCCCTTGAAAAATATTCTTTAATAAATCCACGCCTCAGTTGGCCCTTGAAAAATATTCTTTAATAAATCCACGCCTCAGTTGGCCCTTGAAAAATATTCTTTAATAAATCCACGCCTCAGTTGGCCCTTGAAAAATATTCTTTAATAAATCCACGCCTCAGTTGGCCCTTGAAAAATATTCTTTAATAAATCCACGCCTCAGTTGGCCCTTGAAAAATATTCTTTAATAAATCCACGCCTCAGTTGGCCCTTGAAAAATATTCTTTAATAAATCCACCTCAGTTGGCCCTTGAAAAATATTCTTTAATAAATCCACGCCTCAGTTGGCCCTTGAAAAATATTCTTTAATAAATCCACGCCTCAGTTGGCCCTTGAAAAATATTCTTTAATAAATCCACGCCTTAATAAATCCACGCCTCAGTTGGCCCTTGAAAAATATTCTTTAATAAATCCACGCCTCAGTTGGCCCTTGAAAAATATTCTTTAATAAATCCACGCCTCAGTTGGCCCTTGAAAAATATTCTTTAATAAATCCACGCCTCAGTTGGCCCTTGAAAAATATTCTTTAAAAATAAATCCACGCCTCAGTTGGCCCTTGAAAAATATTCTTTAATAAATCCACGCCTCAGTTGGCCCTTGAAAAATATTCTTTAATAAATCCACGCCTCAGTTGGCCCTTGAAAAATATTCTTTAATAAATCCACGCCTCAGTTGGCCCTTGAAAAATATTCTTTAATAAATCCACGCCTCAGTTGGCCCTTGAAAAATATTCTTTAATAAATCCACGCCTCAGTTGGCCCTTGAAAAATATTCTTTAATAAATCCACGCCTCAGTTGGCCCTTGAAAAATATTCTTTAATAAATCCACGCCTCAGTTGGCCCTTGAAAAATATTCTTTAATAAATCCACGCCTCAGTTGGCCCTTGAAAAATATTCTTTAATAAATCCACGCCTCAGTTGGCCCTTGAAAAATATTCTTTAATAAATCCACGCCTCAGTTGGCCCTTGAAAAATATTCTTTAATAAATCCACGCCTCAGTTGGCCCTTGAAAAATATTCTTTAATAAATCCACGCCTCAGTTGGCCCTTGAAAAATATTCTTTAATAAATCCACGCCTCAGTTGGCCCTTGAAAAATATTCTTTAATAAATCCACGCCTCAGTTGGCCCTTGAAAAATATTCTTTAATAAATCCACGCCTCAGTTGGCCCTTGAAAAATATTCTTTAATAAATCCACGCCTCAGTTGGCCCTTGAAAAATATTCTTTAATAAATCCACGCCTCAGTTGGCCCTTGAAAAATATTCTTTAATAAATCCACGCCTCAGTTGGCCCTTGAAAAATATTCTTTAATAAATCCACGCCTCAGTTGGCCCTTGAAAAATATTCTTTAATAAATCCACGCCTCAGTTGGCCCTTGAAAAATATTCTTTAATAAATCCACGCCTCAGTTGGCCCTTGAAAAATATTCTTTAATAAATCCACGCCTCAGTTGGCCCTTGAAAAATATTCTTTAATAAATCCACGCCTCAGTTGGCCCTTGAAAAATATTCTTTAATAAATCCACGCCTCAGTTGGCCCTTGAAAAATATTCTTTAATAAATCCACGCCTCAGTTGGCCCTTGAAAAATATTCTTTAATAAATCCACGCCTCAGTTGGCCCTTGAAAAATATTCTTTAATAAATCCACGCCTCAGTTGGCCCTTGAAAAATATTCTTTAATAAATCCACGCCTCAGTTGGCCCTTGAAAATAAAATTAAAACATCACTCAATATTCGAGTCATAAAAATAACAGCAGCAACAATAACAACTCCAACAATGATTACTCACCTATACAATTGCAGAGGAGGAATATGACCAGGAAATGCCATCGGATGATATTTAAATGGGCATTTATAATTTGTTTTAAATTAACAGCAATTTGTTGCTGTAAATGCAGGGGTTTTCGTTGTGGTGGTGACGGTGCGGATGGTGGTAACGACGACGTCGACTTGTGTCTTAAATGCTGATGTGTGTGTTGTTGCAGATGTTGTGGTGGTTCCTCCTGCTGGTGCTGTCGTTGCAGCAGCAACACTTCATATTGTTGCTGTGGCTGCTGTTGATGCGGATATTGTGGCTGATGTGACAGCAAATGCCTGGGGTTCTCCAGACTCTGTTGGTTAGTGTTAATGGTGCGGCAGTTATGCTGACTATGTGGTGGTTGTTGCTGTTGCATGTTTATCATCTTAACAAATTTAAGAGCATCTCTTGGGTCCCCTCACAATGGCAGTTGACAAAAGTTGGGCGCTACAAAGAAACAAAAATAAAATGATACGAAAGAGACAGAAAAAAGTTAAAAAAAGTGTACAACCATTTAAAACGGCAACTAACACTTAATAATAATAGCAGCAGCAGTAAGCGAGCAATAAATGTCGGAACTTTGTTTTCATTAGTTTTACAACATTTTTTTCCAGTTCGTTGTTTAGATTGTTGACATTTAATGTGTTTTCCATTTATTTTTTTTTTTTCTATTTTTTCCAAAATAAAATACTTTGAATATTTGTTTTTCATTTGGTAACTGTGTTTTCTTTTTTTAGTTCTCCCCGTTTATTTTTCATTTTGTTATCATTGCCATCAGTGGTGGTAGTAGCAGTTGTAGCACTTGTAGTTATAGTCAGCGCATCCCCAATTGTCCTTTTTTATTGTCTGTCCATTTGGACGGCAACGCTTAATTAATGGATGACATTTTGCAATAAAAAGTTCATTTCGTTTGTTGTTGTTTTATTTTCGAAGTTTTTTTTTTGGACCCCAGCATTTTTGTTTTAATTGCATTTTGTTATTTTTTCGTTTTTTGTCCTGTGTAGGTTTTTCCTGTTTTTTTGTTGTTGTCCTACCACAAAATGTTGTTAAAATAATAAATTTTATTTCGCATTTGTTCGTTGTACAAACAACATTGTTAAAAAGGACCAAGTTTTGTTTAAATAAACACAAATACACACATATATTCAAGTTGTGCATATGCTTGCACAAGGGGTTGTATATTAAATATTTATTTAAAAATTGCTTTTTTATTTTGAATAAAAATCCTTAATGAAATCCTGAAATTCCTCTCGACCAATTTTATATTATCCACATGTTGTAAAAAAAAATTACCAAGTCGATGGTTCCCATCAAATTTTGGATGCCTTGGTGATAAACTATTTGGATTGTATGTACAGAATTATAAGCATAGCCGCCCACGGGGAAAATAAAATCCGATTCAAAACAATAGCAGATTTATAAGTAAGATTTTATATGTTCAGGCTAGTGAATATTATTATAAAATATTATTACAAATTTTTCTTAAAAATTCTCTACTTTTTCGTCTTTAAAAAGTATTCATTTAAAAAATCCACTCCTGTTTTTGGCCTAAAATAATAAATATTATTTTAAAAATCCTCTCTTTACCTTTCACAACTGTTTTTGTCCATGAAAAACTAATCTTTAGTCTTTTGCCATTGAGAAAAAAACACATTTTTTACAAATCCTCGCAAAATGTTTGTTCTTCAGAAGAATTTGTTTAAAAATCCACTCCTGATATTTTCATTGAAAAAAACAGTCCACAACAATTTCTGTCTTTAAAAACTACTCCCCTATTCTATTCCTCTAAAATTTAATTTTTAAACCAGTGAGCGGAGCAGTATAGTCGGACGGGAAATTCGTGTACAATTTCAAAGCGATCAGCGCGACATTTCCGTCCTCTAATGGAGTAATAGTAATACTATGCACATAGTCACCTTTACCTAATTACGTTTAACTCCACATCAGAGTACATACAGCCATATAATTGTTATCAATTTGAACTCCTATTGGATATACTATCAGGGTCCATTTGACCGACAAAAAAACTTTAGTATTTGGTCCATTTCATCGCCTAAATATTAACCGACCTTTACCAAAAACAATAGGGGTCTTCATTGGTCAGAACCCATCCTACATGCAAAATTTCGTGAAGATTGGTCAATAACTGTGGCCTGTATCGTGTTTACAAATTATAATGGACAGACGGACGGACGGACACACATGTCTAGATCGACTTTCTGTCTTTAAAAACTACTCATCTATTCTATTCTTCTAAAATTTAATCTTTAAAAAATCTGTGCTGCAACACAGTGCGCTATTCAACATTTATCTCGACACAAAATCCAATACACGTTATTCTAGGTTCGATTTGATACGCTGTGCATGAATTCGTCCTAAGCGGACAAACTTTAGTAACTTGGTACGACATT
>NW_026888171.1:0-9626 GCF_032173495.1 Musca vetustissima | reverse complement strand
TGTGTGTGTGTGTGTGTGTGTGTGTGTGTGTGTGTGTGTGTGTGTGTGTGTTTTGTGTAGTGGTGGTTTGCTTCTTTATCGATAGATGGAGTAAAAGATTACAAATTTTCCACACTAAATCATTTGGAGGAAACACATAATATTCCATAGGGCAGATATTTACCTCTTTTTCCTATTCACATAATAGACTTTTTATATGGAATATTGACATCAAATTAGTTGGCCAGATTCATTTTGCTTATAATTGCGGCATATAGATCGACATGATCATCACCGCACATTATAGGCGTTGTCCTTGACCATAATCGGAACCTCATGGAAACTTTAAAAGCGATCAGCGCTATATTTCCGCCTTCTAGTGTGGTAATGGGTTATTAAATAATATCTCAGTACGTAAGCACCTGTAAATATTTAAATGTAACTCCCACATCCGACTACATACGACAATATAATTGGTGTCAATTTAAAGGTCAACCACTCCTCTTGTATATACTATCAACTTCTCGGGTCTATGTTCTTCAGGGGTAAATATATATGCCATAGAATACAAATTTTGTAATTTTTCACACAAAAGTCAGGGTCTATTTGAACCTCTAAATATTGACCGGTCTTTATAAAAACATGCATGCTTATTCTCTGGCCCGATCCTCTTCTCCATGTAAAAATTCGCTAGGTTTGGGTCATAATTGCGACCAGAAAAACCGACAAAAATAGAGTTTTTTGTCCATTTCATCCCTAAATATATCCCAAACACTGCAGGGATCATCATTGGCCAGAACCCATCCTACATGCAAAATTTCGTGAAGATTGGACCATAACTGTGGCCTGTGTCGTGTTTACAAATTATAATGGACAGACGGACGGGCGGACGCACATGTCTAGATCGACTCAGCTGGTCGAGATATGACAATCGGTATATTTAAAGGTGGGTCTAGAACCAATATTTCGCGGCGTTACAAACTTTTGGGTCTGCACAAAGCTATAATACCCTGACAACATAGTTGTGTAGGATTTAAAAAGGAAACATTGGAATTTGTGTTCCTCACCCGCTAGTCAACCTGTATAAAACAGTGAACCTTTCCTTGTGTAAACATTTTGTAATAAACATTTTAATTAGGCGCTTCCCTTCGTATAACTTATCTTAGAACAGGAAAAGGCATTATTTACGTTTTATGAAATTTTTTTACTACAACATATAACGACAACGAATTGCCTAAGAAACAGTGTAAAGCAACAAATTGATTGGTGTTGTTGTTGGTGGTCGGAACGTCTTAGCGTTCGTGTCAGGTCGCATGTCATGGAAAGACAATAAGGACAAATTTCATTTCGTTGGCAAATTAAATGAGCAATTTAATCTGGCTGCTGTGTATAGTGGGTGCTACTACTACGCTGTTACAGCTATTATGTGTACAAGTATGCAGTGTAGTTGTTGTTGTCGTATTTGTTGTTGTGTGCACTACTATATAAACATTCTGCATAATTTACATACACGACTGCTAAAGCCTATGAAGCGAAGGAACGATTTCACATGAGACACAGGCATTGTTAGTGATTGTTGTATGGGAGTATACATGTGTGTGTGTTCGTGCATGCATTGTCATCGGCAAAATACTCGCATACAATTACCCTATACCAATGAAACAACCCAATTTAAATCTATGATCATCGTATATGCATAGCGGGAGTTAAGTGAGAGTACCAGAGGCAAAGGGGAGAGCATCTACACACTTGAAGTGCTTTTGCTGTATACGTGTAGTGGGTTTAAAAAGATTGCTTGTTGTTATGCCTTTTTTGGAATACTTATTAACATTGTTTTTCTTTCTTAGTCCAACAACTTGATTGCTTGTTTTAGATATTCAACGTGTATCAGAACGGTATTTAACTTTTCTTAGTCAAAGATAAACTCGTTTGTGCATGTTAACTTTTGTAAAATGTCTCTACTTGAAAAAAGTTTTTAATATTGTTGCTATTGGTATATTTTTTTTTCTACTTATTGTATGTTGTTGTCATCGCTTTTATTTTCGCGTTTTTAAATTGTATTCTCAGGACACGGTGAGCTGATATGCAGAAACATGTGAAGGAATATTCTAGGAAGAAGTTTTAGGGTAAAGTTTTTTTTATAGAAATTAGAGAAATTAAGGACCGAAATAGGCTGTACTTTGTAAAGAATGGATTTTCAAGGAACAATATAAGCGTGGATTGCAATAGAAATATAAATCAATATAAGCGCAGATTTTTTAACCAATATTTTTTAAGGACTAACCGTGGATTTTTCAGAAAAGAAATCAAGGACTATTATAAGAGTGGATTTAACAAAATATTTTTGCAAGGACATAAACATATTGTTTAATTAAGAATAATATTCAGATTTCTATTTATTTGTCTTACTACCTTAAATTGCAACTTTGCGCATTCGGGGCAAAGTATTGCTGTCAAAGTCAAATCACTGACGTTTGTTGTTTACGCGCCCGCCTTTGCATCAGGCTGCCTAGAAAAATTGTCAAACTACGCTTGAAGGATTTCGTCCACTAAGCTAGCACATAGCATACCAACACAAATTGTAATAAAAAGGTAATATTGTTTACGACAATAAAACGCCAATATTCTATTGGACAAATTCTAATATAATTGTGTTTTCTTTTATTTGGGTATTTATTTTCATATTCCCCATTTAAACACATATATTTGTTAAAATAATTTTCATTGACCAATACAAGCGCAAAACTTAGAAACCCTTTTTTCAAGGACCAAATATATATAAACTTCTTTTTTTATTTTTCAAGGATCAATATAAACATAGTTTTCTAAGAATATTTCTTAATAGTTCTACTTCAAGGTCCTATAAAATCTTGGGTTTTTAAGAATATTTCCAAGGATCCACATATGAGTGAATTATTTACAAACTGTGTTTTATTAGATCTCTACAAGAATATGGTTGTGTCCAAGGGCCACGAAAGTATATTTTAATACCCTACACAACTATGTTGTCAGGGTGTTATAGCTTTGTGCAGCCCCAAGAATTTATAACGCCGCGAAATATTGGTCCTAGACCCACCTTTAAGTATACTGATCGTCATATCTCGACTAACTGAGTCGATTAGACATGTGTGTCCGTCCGTCCGTCTGTCCATTATAATTTGTAAACACGATGCAGGTTATGGACCAATCTTCACGAAATTTTGCATGTAGGATGGGTTCCGGCCAATGAAGATGAAATGGACCAAAAACTTTATTTTTGTCTGATTTTCTGGTCGCTCCTGAGGCCGCAATTATGGCCCACACATCGCGAATTTTCACCTGGAGAAGGGGATCGGGCCAAAGTATAAACATGCCTGTTTTGATAAAGATCGATCAATATTTAGCAGGTCAAATGGTCCCTTACTTTTGTGTGAAAAATTACAAAATTGTTATTCTATGGCGTATATATTTAACACTGAAGGACTTAGATCCGAGAAGTTGATAGTATATCCAAGAGGGGTGGTTGACATTTTAATTGATACCAATTTTATTGTCGTATGTATTCGGATGTGGGAGTTACACTTAAATATTTCAGGTACTTACTTATTCAGATACTTACTTATTGCAGAAATATAGCGATGAAGGCTCAGAAATGTTCCATAAGGATCCAGATATGGTCAAGGACAACGCCTATAATTTTCAGTGATGATCAGATAATAATAATATTGGGATTAAGTGGACCGAAAACTTAATTTTATGTGTTTTTTTCGGGCGGATCTATAGGCCACAGTTGAAAGCCGAACATCGAAATACAACCCACGGTGAAGGGATTCTGGACACGTAATTAAAAGTACTGCTCTGAATGTTAGTAATGTTTGTTGAACTCTAGTCGGTCAAAAGAGTGCAAATATCGCGAAATATTGCCCAGGCTCAGAATATAGGACAACAGAAAATTAGATTTTCGTGGTAGTTGTGTAGGGTATGATACGGTCGGCCCCGTCCGACTATACTGCTCCGCTCACTGGTTTCTAATTTTTTTACGACATTTTTTCGGCTTTAAAATAATATTTTAAGGCTGTATGCGTATGCTTTGTATGCGTACATTTTTAAAGAAAAATTATGCAATGACCTATAAAAAAAGTGTGGGGTTTAAGGAATATGTTTTCCTTAGAAATATGTATGCTGGTTTTTTTTAGTGTATCTCCTTGGTAAGAACCACTGTTTTAACAATTTTTTCTTCAGCTTTCAATTATGATTTTTTAATTTTTTTTTTTTTTTTTTCAAGACCCAATTTTGTAAACTTTTATACATTACATTTTTTTAGGAGCAAGAATAAATTATTAATTAAAAAAAATGGATAAGAAATGATAATACGAAATATTCAAACGTATATAAGCGATGTGGTGGTTTTTGTTTTGATCAGTTTGCGCCACTGTCACTAAAAAATGTGTTATATATTTCTTTTCTGTATTTGAATAAATATTCATATATATTTTCCACATCTAGTGTCATGTCAAGTTGAATAAAAATTAAACTACCGTGTAAAACACAATGTCTTTCCGTTACGCCATATTATATTTTCCGTACAGGATGTGCTCTACATTCGTTGTTCGTCGTTCGTCGTTCGTCAGACTTCCTTGGTTTGATCTTAGTTTGTTTCAGAGACCTTTCTACGAATTTGGTTGTCGCCCCTTTTCAAAGTCAGAAGGAAATTGTTTTGTTGCTATATATTATTACTTGTCGTTCTTCCTCCTCTGCTGCTATCCTTGTTTATCTATTTCTTTGCTCTTCTTTAGGAAAGCAACAGCTCATACATAGCTAGGCTGAAATAACGCTTATGGCACCGACAATGTTGCTATCCATGCCAAATTAGTGTTTTGCTAATTTAAGCATTTACAGGTAGGAATTTTTCGGGAGAGTAATCTTTTTAAAAAGGCGAGACAATCTTGTTTTGCAACTGCTTCTTTTTCGCATTTCATTTCATTTTTTTGTTTTGCCTTCATAAAGTTGTTAGTAGAACAGCCATGATTCTCGTAGTGTTTTGTTTTGTTGCCTATGGCAATTATTTCAGTCTTCATTGGCGAGGTTAATCTACATAGAAATACTTAAAAGAGCCTTGTGTAACAAGAATTATATTTGCTGACATTAATAGTCTTACCCTTGATTAATAATATTTATTGCATTATGAAATTAGCTTCGCTTTATATTTGGAAGCTTAACCCTTTGGGTGCAAACCGTTTACACGTGCTAAATATTTTGTCAAAAAGGGAAAATAAGTGTGGATTTTAAAGAAGAAATATTATTTTATAATGTTATGCCCTTGGTCCACAAGAGAACATTTTGTCAAAAATCTATGCTTATGGCTAATATTTTTTTTAACAATTAATGTCTGACACGTTTTAGAACCGAATTTGATCAATTTTGTATTTTGGGTTCTCAATGTATAGTGAACCTCTACACTACAAATTATTTTTCTAATATCCTACTTTAAATAATTTTTCGCATATGGCCAATTTGAAAATATTCTTTAAATATGTAAAAACGTCATTACGTAGACCGAGCAAAGCTTTATTTTCGAAATAACATCAAATCTGTTAGAAATCCTTTATGGATGCTATGTTGAAGCATGGATCCAGTTAGATTATTTTTTGTCCCCATGGAAACGCTTGCTGGCAAAAATATATTGTGTAAAAAATACAGTTTTTAATAAGTCTACGCTTTTAGCCAATGAAAAATATTTCTAAAACCCCTTTAAAATATTATAAAAAATCCTTGAAGAAATATTTTTTAAAAATCGTACACTTGTATAGATATTTAAAAAATATTCTTCATAAAATCCTCTTGTGTAGATACTTTATAAAATAAACTTTAAAAAATTCATACGCATAGGATTTTGAAAATATATTTTTTTCCAAAAATTCACGCTAAAGTAGATCCTTAAAAAATATCCTTTAAAAAAATGCACGCTAGTTTGGGTTCATGAAAAAAATTTCCTTAAAAAAATCAATGCTTGTTTGGTTCCGCGAAAAAGGAAAATCTTTAAAAAAATCCACAACTGTTTGGGTCCTTGGAAAATTTCCACGTATGTTTGGGTTTTTGAAAAAGTATTGTTTAAACCAGTAAAGAATGTAGTAAAGTCGGACGGTGCCGACTATATGATACCCTTCACCACTATGGGTATATTAAACAGGACTACTAACATGAAATTAGATGAAATAAAATATATGATATTTATCTAAATGTAAATGTACCTAAATCTATCCATAAACATGTCATTCATTTGTTATAATGGGACAAAAGCATATAAATCCGTTGGACTATGTCTGTACTTCTGGAAAACGCAACTACGTAATTCTATGCTGTGTGTTGTACGTTGTGTAGTACCTTATGACAAATTTCGTGCAAATCGAAGGATATATAGCGACTTTGGTACACCATTTATATGAAATCGGACGAAACTATATATGGGAGCTATATCTAAATCTGTACCGATTTTCACAAAACTTGGCAGACATCATTCTAGGCTCAATTCAGTACGCTATGCCAAATTTCGTGCAAATCGAAAGATATATAGGGACATTGGTGCACCATTTACATGAAATCGGACGAAACTATATATGGGAGCTATATCTAAATCTTGACCGATTTTCTCGAAACTTGGCAGACATCACTCTAGGCTCAATTCAGTACGTTACGCCGAATTTGGTGCAAATCGAAGGATATATAGGGACATTGGTGCACCATTTACATGAAATCGAAGGAAACTATATATGGGAGCTATATCTAAATCTGGACCGATTTTCACGAAACTTGGCAGACATCATTCTAGGCCTTATTCAGTATGTTATACTAAATTTCGTGCAAATCGACAGATGTATAGGGTCTTTGGTTCACCATTTACCTTAATTCGGACGAAAATAAATATGGGAGCTATATCTAAATCTGAACCGATTTTCCCTAATTTCAATAGGGTTCGTCCTTGGGCCAAACAAATGAGCTGTGCCAAATTCCATCCAAATCGGATTATTAGTGCGACCTGTACTTTGTTTACAATTTAACACCAAAAGACAGACGGACGGACATGCATAGATCGACTCAGAAAATGATTCTATGTATATTCTCAAAAGGAACTATCGGTCTATCTCGTTTCCTTTTGCCTGTTACAAACATATGCACGAAGACATAATACCCTGTACCACAGTGTGGTGAAGGGTATAAAAATCCATTCTTGTTGGGTTCTTAAAAAATATTCTTTAAGGGACCCCCTCTCTACAATGTCCCTACAAAATTTTAAGTGAAAATCTTAAGAACTGTTCCAGTGAGGAGTTATCATGCCCGCCATCAAAAATAAGGACTTTTCTTTAATTACAAAAAACAACAACAAAACAATAACAATATGTTTTTTGTAAATAATTTGTCTTCTCTTTTAAATTTTCAATTATATATGTGCAAAGTTACAAACCTTAACAAACATTGGTATTGATTCTCCACCCAAATATTAGGTATATTGAAAAAATCCACGTTTATATTTAGGTTTAAAAAACCTTCTTTCAAAACCCCACGACTATCCTGAATGTTTGCAATGTATTCTTTTGAACACAATATTTTGTAAAAAATACATGCCAATGTTGTTTGGCTTAAAAAAAAACATTTTTTAAAAATCCACTTTTTATTAGCCATTGAAGGACATTCATTAACTGATTCAGGCTTCTATTAATCCTGCAAAATCTATTTTTAAAACATTTGCGGTTCTATTAGCCCTAAAAATATTCTTTGAAAAATCCACGCTAATACTGGTCCATGAAAAAAGAGTCACTGATACGTAAGCTCCTGAAAAAAATGAAAAATCTTCTCGCTAATATTGGACCTTCAAAAAATGCACACATATGTAGGTTCTAGCAAAAATGTTCCACTCAAATGTATTGCAATGCTTGAAAAGTATATTTTAAAAAATCCACACTAATATTTATACTTGAAAAATCTTCTTTAAACATTTACGCCCATACTTATGCTTGATAAAATATTCTTTAAAAGCTTATGCCTAGAGTTAGACACCCCCAAATATTATTTACTCAATCACCGCCTACATTAGTCTTAAAAATATTCACGTTTATGTAGATCCTTCAACCTTATTCTTTAAAAAATCCTCTCTCATGTATGTCTTTCAAATATTTTTCGAAATCCGTCCATTATTAGATCATTGAAAATCATTCTAATTGGTCCTTAATAATATGTTTTTTTTTTCTCGAAGTTGTGTATGGACAATAATACTATGTTTGAATTAGCTACTTGTATCTAGGCAATTCGATTCCATCTGAGTTAATCGCTTACATTTGTTGTATTCAATGTATGCCTAAATTCTACAGTAGATGGGATTTTGTCTCCTTTGGTTCAAGAACATGTCTAATGTGAACATACCTAATTTACTGATTTACCATAAATTACGTTTTAAATTGTTGTCTAGAAGATATTCGAAATTATTTTGATTGACTTTTTATCGATAGATGGAGTAAAAGATTACAAATTTTCCACACTAAATCATTTGGAGGAAACACATAATATTCCATAGGGCAGATATTTACCTCTTTTTCCTATTCACATAATAGACTTTTTATATGGAATATTGAACGGAAATATACATTATTATATATGTATTTAACACTCATACGCTTCAAGAGAAAGACTAACCCACCACAGCTATAATTGTGGGTTCTTCTAAATATTGTTAAATATTAAAAATGCCAATAGCTATCGCAATCATTAGCGTGAATTTTGAAATATTCAATAACTACTCAAATCTCCAGTATTTAATAACTCATTTAAATATTCAATAGCTCCTGATCCGTCACTTTGAAATTCATGAAATTTAATATAAAATCTCCTAATCGACATTTTATTAAAATGTCTATGGCCGGAGATTTATATACTTTCCAGTTTTTTTCTACTCATGTATGTAAATGAGGATACTGCGTGTGTACACCCGCACACTTATAGACATATATGAGTCCTCACAAACGACATGAACTTTAGATAATCAACACAAAACATTTAACTGAAAACACCATTTATAAGACAAAAACAATCCTGCAGATAGGATACAGGAGATGTGTAAAATGGCGAAAAACCGACACTGATTGTCTTTTTGGTAGAAATGGGAAACAAAATTAAATTCCTTAATATGAAAATACATTGCAAATATTTTAACAAATTTTCCAGATAAAGGGCTTAGCATTCCAATGAATCGACCGAGACACTTTAGGGAAGTGTGGAATTTAAATGATTCAAATATTGTAGGCATAAATTAAGTTAAATATAGAAAACAGTGTGAAAACAAATGAAAGAAAAATAAAAAACATTTAATTCTATTTAGCAGTAAAATTTGATTTTATTGCTAAATATTGTCAAACATTAAAAAATTAATATTTTAAATAGTGACAGATCATTGCAAAAGCCCATCAAATTAGTTGGCCAGATTCATTTTGCTTATAATTGCGGCATATAGATCGACATGATCATCACCGCACATTATAGGCGTTGTCCTTGACCATAATCGGAACCTCATGGAAACTTTAAAAGCGATCAGCGCTATATTTCCGCCTTCTAGTGTGGTAATGGGTTATTAAATAATATCTCAGTACGTAAGCACCTGTAAATATTTAAATGTAACT